>NC_056749.1:474534271-474661771 GCF_019279795.1 Protopterus annectens | reverse complement strand
GTGGCATTCACCAGCAGAGCTTTTAGTTTTCTAGGTTAAGCTTTAGCTGGCTCTTTGCCATTCAGTGGAGAACTGACTGCAAGCATTCTGCAAGAGTGATAAAGTTTGATGTGCGTGTGTGTGTGTGTGTGTGTGTGTGTGTGTGTGTGCATGTGTGTTTTTTTTTTATTTTAAAAAACACTTCAGGAATTCCTCACAGATGTTTTATTTTGATTGCAATAGTAAGTATTTATTAACATTTTCAGTTACTGACATACAATTGTTTTAGGAGTAAATAACCCAAGGCAGGTCTATTTGCACAGGCATGAATATTTTAGTTTGATATTTTTCTTTTATAGATACAAAAGGTATGTATTCTTGATAAGCATATTCACTCATCTTCAGGTTTCAGTTAGCAGTGTTATTTCTGATTTTACAGTGTGTAACCCTTGACCTCACTGTATCAGTCTTAGCAGCAAGCATTGAAAAATGTATGTATTTAGTCACTGAGGCTTTCAAAGTGAAGTACTCACTTAAAGCCACTCATACGTCAAGAGGTGCAAATGGAATGCTTCACGGGTTAGTGTATAGTGGCAGTGAATGTTGATTGTTCATGCTTTCATGAATTCCATTTTTATGAAAGCATTAATTTACTTTATTGCATTTTATTTACTTATTTCTTTAAAAGATTAATGTTTAAGCCTAAATGTATATAAAATAAAACAATACCGATAGTGGAATGAGTGAATCTTATAAAAATTACTAATAGCACTGTAAAAGGGTAGACATTTTTAAAGATTTAAAATCAAGCTGAAGCCTTCAGAAGTCTTGCATTACAAATTTTGTGTGAATACTCCTACCAGGCTAACAGACTCCCCTAAAGATATGGAACCCAGGGGGACCTCCAGAAGGAATATTTCATATCACAAGCTTGAATCGGTACATATGTACATAGATCTGACATATTCATCTATGCTGTGTTAATCTCCCCTTAATTTGTACACCTTTTCCTCTACTTCATTTCTTTTTTCTTCCCTCTTCTTTCTCCACTCTGTGTTTTTTCTGCTTATTTTATATACATATGTAAAATATATATGTATGTATGTATAAAATGAAGTTTATACAACATTCTATACATGCTGTAGGGTTTCATTTATTGTTAATGTGGGCTGGGCCTGAAATTAGCTTTGATCAGCACCTTACTGCACCTGCTGCAGGTAGACTAAATCAGCATTCATTCATAGAGCAACACCAAAGCATTTAGCACTTTTCCAGGGTATGAAGACCGTAAACAGCATTTGATCCAGGCAGTGGTCTTCAAATGGAAATATGATGTCCCAATGATGGACAGCACGTGGTCCGTAAATGGCAGCCTAACAGCTGGAACAAAGCTCAATCATGAATGTTAGAAAAAATATTCCATCTGGTTCCTGCTACAGATGACGACAAGTGGAGAGAGCATAAGAACATGTATTGAGTGGACAGTAGTGTAAACCAGCATTGCCTTAGTCTTAGTTGGGCTCAGCTTCAGTCAATTTTCTAAGTGCACTGGATGATATTAACTGAAAGTCACCCACTCTATAATGGAAACCAAGCAGTCTTCCAAACTTAAAAATATGAGAACTATAGCAGAATGTCATCACTGTGTGTTTGATGAGATATGTCTCTCCTGACCACTACCTCCTTTAGTTTTAGCATGTATTGTAAATATTAAGAAAAAAAAAATCAAACCTTCATGTATACCACACTGCAACAGATATGAGCCAAAACAGTTAAACCCTGACACCAAGTGCTGAGAATGACTTACAAGATAAGACACAAACCAGTCTAGGGCTATACCTGATAAGCAGCAGTATATGTGCAGATGCTCATTTAGGACCCCATGATCCAAGAATGTCAAAAGCCATTGAAAGGTAAAGGAGGACCAAGACTGAGTACTTTCACCTCTTGCCATCAGGAGATCAGTAATTACTCCAAAATTCTGGGTAACTGGAGCTTCCTTTAAACATCAGCTGTCAGTGAGGATCTAAAAATAACCTCTGCTAGTGAATCAAGGCAAGTTTTAATTAATCTTGTAGGACCAGAATCCTGGGTATAGTTGGTTGGATGTTTAAATGAAACAGTGCCCTTGAGATCGTCACTGGCAAACAGCAATGCTTATTGGATACCTTTCTTGGAAAGGAATATCTTATCTTGGTGGTCTCATTTGTTAAAAAAAAATACTTCCACACACTCAGCAGAGTTAAAAATCCTCTTGTTTGTCAGATAGTATGGGCTGTACATTTTGTTAAGAATCTGAAAAAGTGCAGCAAAATGGTTTCATGTGTCAGAGACCTCTTCATACACAAGTCTGCCCTTTCTTATGAGTTTTCTGTCTAGTATTAAGCATAATATCTATCCAAAGGAAATATGACCTCAAAAAGGCATGGCTTGTCCCATCATTCCTCAGTGTTCTGCAACAGGCTATGCACTGACTGCAACTTGCGGTCATACCTCAGCTTGTGTCAAACCAACAGTCTAATATGTATGTTCAGTTTGCTGACCTAATCTTGAGCACTGGTAACAGCCTAATTATATACTGTGAATGACTCATCCACATCATCTGCACTGACCACCCCCCTCAAGTAACTGGTCAAGAGTTGGGAGGAGAGTATCTGAATCTACTGCTCTTAGGAGTCTACAGTTCACCAGTTTAGTGATTGAAGCCTGACATGGACCAGGTAGTGTTTAGCTCAAGAGTCAGGTTCCACCAATTCCCTATTGTCTCGACCTAGCTGGAAAATTAAGTCGAGGGAATGTCCAGACTTTTGGGTAGCAGTGAAAGCAACCTGAGTGATGCCTAAGCTTTCCTTTAAGTCTAAGAGCTATATAGCAAGCTCAGAAGCTCAGAGGTTTTGTCATCTACCAAGGCATTAAAATTCCTCTTGACCGAGCACCTAGGGAATGTATGAATTTGTCTGATGAGGAGCTCTGAGAACTATCACAGGAAAGCTCAGAGGTTTCATGGTGGATTGTCCACAAAGAGGGAACTGTAGTTCGCTCCACTCTTAGGGATACATTGAAATGTTTTAGATTCTCCGGCATCAGTTGTGGTCACGTCCTGATCAGATGAAATACAAATGGCTGGATTACGACCTGATAGGCCAGCATGGGGTCATGAGTCAACCTATCGGGTTGCAAAAACAAAAGCACAGGTGAGCCCTTGCAGTCCACTCCATCCATGTGTCTGACAAGTCAACTATGTGCAACAAATGGGATACAATGCATGTTTTTCCTGATTGACTTTATACTTCTTAGGAAAGGCCCAGGGCAATTATACTATAGGGAGGTTCTACTCTTGAGTAAGAGTTTTAAGTCTAGTACAAGGTACTGGCATAAGGTAGGGAGGAACCTGATCCAGAGGCCATTTCACCTTTGGGTGGCACTGAGTGACTCCAGTACCTACAGGATAATTTTCTGTCAGAACAAACAACTAGGATCCTCCTTCTCCTGGCCTCAGATGTGTGATTTCTCTCTATCTGAAATATGCTACACCTAGGGGCCAGACTGGGGTCAAGAGGTGAAGAACAAAAATGTGAAATACCCAGCAGCCATACAAAAGGAAAGCCTCATAACTAGCCCAAGAGGTATAATGACATATTCAAGCGCAAAAGCCTTACCAGTATACAAGATTAAGATACAAACACTATAAATTACCGTTTCGTTACAGATGGTGCTAAAACATGGCAGCTAAACAATTCTTAAACTGCAGTAAACTGTACATTAACTGTAAACCCTGCAGCCCCTTTACAACATGACTGTTGGCAAAAAAAATAAACAGATCTAAAGATTTAAATATGCCATAAATCAGAGATCAAGGTTGAAAAATGTAAAGCTATTATGCAATACCACTTCAGTGTAAAGCAAAACTCGAGTGATTACAGGTAAAATGTTCTCTAAGTGTGTGTGTTCTGCACTCCAGAAATGCCAGAGTGTCCTTAGAGTCTGATCCAAGTCAGCTTGTTGCATTCCCAAGAATCACTGGCTCTGGATCAAGGACACTGACATTAGAAGCAGCAAATATTGGATCCGTATGTAGGAACTCAGGAATATAAGTAGACACTAGTCAGGCACCCTGAATACATAATTCTGCACCACACACAGAGCTGCTCAGTCAGCCAAGTACTGATTGCAGGATGGACAAAATCTAGAATGTATAGTTGATAACCAAATTTATGACCATGATGATGATTCTTGAAGCTAAAGTCACTGTCTCAATAAAAAGACAGCAGCAATAGCAGAAGTGGAAGCTGAACTAGTGAAATCAGTTAATCAACTACCCTGGCTAGGGAACTGTAAAACTGCCATGTGACAGTTAGTTAAATAATAAAATGAGTCAGAAGTCAGTAGATAGACTGAAGTACCTTAAACAGACACACACCGATGAAGGTGACCAATAACTGGATCATACAGTCCCATATGGTACAATAGCTGGCAGGGATTCCAAGATAACACTATACAGTGCCTCTTCACTGGTAACTAGATAATGTAAACTATTCCAAACTGGAAAATACATAAATAAATACAAGCAAGTAACACAGACACAGTTATTGGCTGCAGGGTTAATGCATTTCCACATCTGTAACACATAGCAGCAAACTATACAGTGTTCTTAGGACCTG
Source organism: Protopterus annectens (assembly GCF_019279795.1). Lineage (NCBI taxonomy): Eukaryota > Metazoa > Chordata > Ceratodontiformes > Protopteridae > Protopterus > Protopterus annectens. The sequence goes on along the minus strand of NC_056749.1, from coordinate 474,657,131 downwards.
TACAGCTTTGTGTTCACTACATCCACTCTGACAGATGTTCAAATATTTATTATCATCTGTGTCAGCACTGAATTACCACACTGAAATCAAGGCCAAATACTAAATTTGATTTCGGGATCAGGAAAAATGTCAAAGTCAGAGCTAACTACAGGATATATTCAGCTTAAAACATTAAAGATACTGCTGGTAGCATTGCAGATGGTTAAACTTTAACAGGAGAGCTTTATTATAAGAGTGGTAAAGTTAAATACTAAAAAACGTGAACAGATAAGGTTTCATAATCGGTAAAGCATATACTGTGACACTGTTGCTTGCTACTGCTGCTGCCATCAGTGGATCTGATGTGTGTGTGTGTTTTTTTATCATATACAGAAACAGTCTTGGTGTAGACATCAGGCAGTATTTCATAAGCATCTGTTTGTTATGTTTGCAACAGTAAATTATCCATAGCAGTACAGCTTTTCCCAGTAGAGCAAAAGAATCCTCTGGAAAGATAAGATAAGCGTCTTTTTAATTTCCTATAACAATGATGCATTTTGACAGCCACAGTAGATGTACCATAGTGATTTAGGGGCTCAACCACAAAAAAAGCAATTATTACTTTTTAACTACAAACAATGTTTCCTGATGTTAGATAATCTAAATATTGATATTTTAAAAATACTGATGTGTTTTACAGGTACAATAGTTTTCAAGGGCCATAAGGCCTGGAATGGTTGAATTCCCCCCTGCCCTAGAAGATGATTAAGTTACTGAACTTGCTTCCTCCAGACTTGGTGGACCAAGAGATACAGAGGATGGAACAGACCATTTGCAATTAATTAAGATGTATTACTTTACCCAAAGTCATTGTAGAGAATCCGTGAGGGTTGAATTGTTAAGATTCACATTTAAACATGTAATCCAGCAGCTTATTTTCTATGTGCCTACTTCTGATGCAGAAAACAGTTTGACAAAGGGGTTCTATCATTGTGCAATTCGGGGTTATTGAAATCATCATTTAAACAAGGTGCGTGTGTGTGTGTGTGTGTGTGTGTGTGTGTGTGTGTGTGTGTGTGTGTGTGTGTGTGTGTGTATAAAAACATATTGTACTGTGTGCACTTAACAGGGTATTATGATCAGGTCACCAGCCATGACTAGTATACGTTTGAAATGTGGATGTCAAGAAATTCACCTGAAGAATGAATGAATGTCTGTGTATGTTTGCACAGTCATATATGTGATTTATGTATCTCTCTCTCTCTCTCTGTCTGTGTGTGTATATACACACACACATATATATTCACATAATTCACATATAAATAAAACCTCAGGGAAAACTTATTGAACATTGATATTACTTGCTGAGACTCCTTAAAATCAGGAAAAAGAACCACAAACTGTTGCCATTCCAGTTGAGAATTTAATCATACACTTAATAACTTGTTTAGAAATCAAATCTTCTTTACTGAAAAATAAAAAATATTAAATAGAGGGGCACTTTCACCATTAACAGAGCTTCTGATGTGTTGGATACAGATTCATCTGTGTTGGAGTGTATTTTTCACATATATGTGTATGTAGATACAGATGTGGGCATCAGCATCAATCCCCTTTTACTCATTTTGTATTTGGGGTTGTCGTGTTACATCAACCACGATCACAACCTAGAACCAGTGATGTTATGTAGTCCAATCTCGCCTACATTCTTACCTGTGGTGACTCAGCCATACTCTAGCTCGAAGTCTTCAATTGGCTCGTGGCTAAGAGGTATCCCATGCTGCAATGCGCCTGTTCCCCAGATCTTATTTTGCCGCTCATACAGCTTGGACGTGGTCTCGCTCTTGACCATGGCTAAGTACAAATTTTCTACTATTTGTTCAATTTAGTAGCTCCAAAAGCTATTTTATTAGCTAGTGTATGTGTGTGTTTTTACTTCTAGCAGTTTAGTTCTTTTCTAGTATCCCGTTTACCTGGTGTTTACAGGCTAGGCGCGTTTCAGTTAGAGCACCTAGTCCTCCCCTGTTTTTTTTCTGTTGTTCTTGTTCTGACTGTGTAGCAGGTTAATCCCTGTTGGCAGCGGTTATCATGTGGTGTGACTGTTTGTTGTTCACCTGTTTTTTTCCTGGGCTAGGCCCGTTTAACATAGAGGACCTAGTCCACCCTGTGGTTACCTCACGGTCTCTAAGCCATTTGAGTTAGAGGCTCTAGTTTCCCGTGCTTCTTTGATTTCTGTGGTGAAGGTGCCCCTACCATTTTCCCCTGTGTGTGTGTTCTTGTCTCAACATGTCTAAGGAGTCTAAAGAGCACAAGCCTTCGGGCTTCAAAAAGTGCGTTAAGTGTAACAACAAAATGTCTTTGACGGATGGGCACTCTGTGTGTGTGTGTATTGCTTGGGGGCTATTCATTTACAGGAATCCTGCTTGATGTCCTTCAAGGATGCATCTGCAGTCATAACATATGAGTTGTCCTGCCTCACGCAGCCCTTCGGTCGGCCGGATTCCAAAGTCTGGGTCTGGCCTTGGCTGATGTCGCATTTTCCCCGACGTCAGAGCTTCTGGGGTATAAAGGCATCAGCCGACGCCATTTTCCTCAGTCTTTCTTGCCGCGTGGTGCCCGAAGCAGAAGCTGTTCGCAAGTGCCGGTCGGTCAGATCCAGAGATTTCAGCTACCGAAGACTTCTAAAAGCTACTCTTTCTTGCCTCAGCCGATGTCAGACAAAGTAAATAATTGTTTAACTTGTGGAAAACAAATACCTCATAAGGATTTCCATTCTTACTGCCTTCCTTGCTTAGGCCCAGACCATCAGCTTGTTTAGCCTGTGCCTCCTTCAACCGACGGACTCTTAGACGCCGGTCGGAGTTTGCAGAAGAGTTTTTGATCCGCTTTTGCATATAAAATGCCATCGGAGACTCGACTACACATTTGGCCAAAACGCAAGGAAAGGACCGACACCCCTCGGTTTCAGCTGAAACCACGGTTAGCCGTGTCTCGGTTTCGGCTGAAACCGAGTCCTCGGTTCTTACTTCTACCGAAATCATACCTCCGACAACCGAGGCCAGAGAGGCCCCGGCTGAGTCGGCTTCAGAAATCCCTACCGAACTAGCGCTCAAGAATTGTCCGACACCATTCCATTGGACATTTCTACCCCTGCACATGGGGCAGCTAGGCCCCCTGCCAATATGTCTATTAAGGCCTTCTCCAGGGCAAAAGCTGCCAAAATTTCAAAAACTTTACCTGCCAAATCTTCCTCTCAGAGACCTTCCTCAAGTTCTCAGAACCTCACTCTTGCTGAGGACCTTATATCATTGATTAGGGGTTCCCAACCTCACCCAGACAGGGCCTCCCACCCTCCTCCTGACAAAAGGCCTAGGACTGAACCCCCTGAACCTCTATCCTCTGATTACTCCTCAGATGGATCTGATTTATCAGACCATCAGGAAGGGCCCTACTCTCCTTATGAGGATTCGGATGCAGAAGACTCTATTCCTTCTGCCTCCCCTCCTGAAGAATTTTCCTTTGGGGAGACTTTGCACTCAATGAGGGAACACTTTCAATGGCAGGGTCAGGATTTTTCTGATTCTAGAAAAAGATTAAGGACTTTCTTACATTTGCCCCAGCATAGGCCTTTAGCCATTCCACCTGTGCTTACTGTAGTTGATGATGTGTATAATGATGTCAGTTCTGCCCCTGACTCTCTTCCCCCGGCCCCTGCCAAACCTGACAGATATTGCAGGGTCCCGGATTCTCACTTCCACCTGTATAAAGCCCATGCTGCAGACCCAGAAACTATTTCTCAGGGCCCTAAAGGTGTTGCAGCTGCCACTGCCAAGAACCCCCTACCCTCTGAAAGAGAGTCAAGAGCATTAGAGAGATGGGGTAAAAAGGTTTATACTTCTGCTGCTCTTTCTGCCAGGGCATTAAACTGCCAATTCCATATGATACAGTACCAAGAATACTTGTTAGATCAGCTGAACAAAAAGCTTTCTTCACCTGAACCTTTAGACCATAAGTCTCTTCAGGATTTGGTACACAACTCTCAGCAGGTCAGTAATCATTTCTTAAAATGTGGCTATGATGCACTGGAGGCTTCATTTAGATCAGCTATGACTGGGGCAGTAATTCGGAGGCATGCCTGGCTAAAAGAGCAATCTTTGCCAGACCATGTCAAGGCTAAACTCCTGGATGCTCCAATAGAGAAACAAAGTTTATTTGGCTCTCCTGCACAGGACATTCTAAAGAAAGTGGAAGAAAAAGCAAAATCTGTGCAAACAGTAAAGGATTTTCTGCAGGTTCAACCTCCGAGGTTCAGCAGAAACTGGCCTTCAAAAAACTGGTCCTTTCCAGACACCTCCAGAGCACAGAGAGGCAGGAATAGATGCCCAAGAGGCAGAGGGCAATCAAAGGGGGCCTACAGGGGTCATCAATGGCAGCCTGCCAACCAGAGGAGTACTGCTACAGCTGCAACTACAACCACTTCCACAGGACAGACACAATGACTTGACTCTGATTCCGCCTACCAGGGAACAACTGGAAGCACCCTTGGGCGGAAAGCTGGCTTTATTCTCAAAAAACTGGCATTGTATTACAAAGGACACATGGACATTACAAACAATAGACAAAGGATACAGGTTTCACTTCCACACTTTACCAAAAAGGAGTGGAATGCCAAACCTTCCACCAAACCAGAAGCCAGAGGCTTTAAGACAAATCAACAATTTGCTTCTAATGAAAGTGATAGAAAGGGTACCATCTGTGGAACAAGGCCAAGGATTTTACTCCAGACTATTCCTTGTACCAAGAAAAGAAAACCAATGGAGGCCTATTCTCGACTTGTCCGCACTGAACACTTACCTCACTGTGCCAAAATTCAAAATGCTGACCCTACAGCAACTTCTTCCCGTGTTGGGCAAGGAGTCTTGGCTGGTGACTCTAGATCTCAAGGAGGCATACCTGCACGTCCCTATCCAACCAGATTGCAGAAGACACCTCAGATTTCTTGCAGGATCAGAGCATTATCAATTCTCAGCATTGCCCTTTGGCTTATCTACTGAGAGTATTCACGAAATGCCTGGCATCAGTAATTGCACATTGCAGGCAATTCAAATCTATCCATACCTGGACGACTGCCTAATACAAGCGGACAACAAGACAAAACTAATAAAGGATTTGGCCTATGTCATACACCTGTTACAGGCCTTGGGATACACAGTCACCATCCAGAAGTCAAGACTAGTGCCATCCCAAAGGATAACCTTTTTGGGTGCAGATCTGGACACAATAACTCAGATGGCTTTTCTCACAGAAGAAAAACAAAAACAACTTCCAGATTACTTCATGGCTTTGACAAGACAAGCTCAGCTTACTGTAAGGAAAGTCCTGCAAGCCCTGGGTTACATGGCATCCTGCATAATCTTGATCCCGCATGCCAGGCTGCATATGAGAAAATTACAATGGTACCTAAGGAATGTATGGTCTCAACACAGGCACAGTTTAGAAACCATGATACCAATCATTCCATGCCTGAAAAAGGAATTCCTGTGGTGGGCTCAGGCCTGCCAGTCCAACAGAGGGTTGCCTTTCAACAAACCACAACCAAGGCAGACCATCACCACGGACGCCTCAGACCTAGGATGGGGAGCACACATGGAGGACAAATGTATCCAAGGCCTATGGTCTCAAGACCAGCTAAACTTGCACATAAACCAAAAGGAGATGCTGGCAGTGAAGCATGCAATCGAGGCATTCAAATCATTCCTCCAGCAAGGACATCTGCTGATAAGGACAGACAACACCACGGTCATGTGGTACATAAACAAACAGGGAGGCACGCATTCCTATCCTCTATGCCGGATGGCAATGGATCTGTGGAACCTAGGCCTGAATCTCAACATCCAGCTGCAGGACAAATTCATACCAGGAAAAGAGAATTCACTAGCAGACAGCTTAAGCAGAACTACCACGGATGCTCACGAATGGATGCTGCATCCAGGCATCTTCAAACTCATAACAAACAAATGGGGAATGCCAGTCATAGACCTGTTCGCCTCCCCACTCAACCACCAACTGAAGAAATTCTGCTCAAGGATATACCACCCACAAGCCTGGAGGGTGGACTCTCTCTCTTTCAGCTGGAATGCCCTAACCGTGTATGCATTTCCACCTCTCCCATTGATGTACAAAGTTCTACTGAAGATCAGGGAGGAACAGCCAAAGGTGATACTAATAGCTCCAGACTGGCCAAGGCAGCACTGGTATCCGCTACTGAAAAGCATGTCTCGAGAGAACTCATGGACTCTACCCCTATGGCCCCTTCTTCTAACGCAGAACAATTTCAAGATCCTGCATCCAAACTTGAAAACACTGCAGCTAACTGCCTGGAAAATTGCTTAAAACAAAACCAAACTGCCTTATCTCAGAGGGTCAAGGACATTATCCTGGAGGCTCGCAGACCCTCCACAAGGAAGACATACTCAGCTAAATGGAAGAGATTCCTCATTTGGAGCACATCAAAGGGCACAGATGTCACAGTGGCAAACCTAGCACACATCTTAGAATACTTAGCAGAATTGTTCCACAATGGCCTGTCCTACTCTTCCATTAAGATTCATGCTTCAGCAATTTCAGCAGAGTACAATATGGACCCTCCTATCTTCTCTCACCCTCTTCTCAGACAATTTTTAAGAGGGATCAAAAATGTAAAACCTCCAAGGAGACCCCCCCTGCCTGCTTGGGATCTCAATTTTGTGCTGGAAAAATTGACACTACCCCCTTTTGAACCAGCAGCATCAGCAGACTTACAGTTTTTATCTTGGAAAACTGCTTTCCTTCTGGCAATCACTTCAGCAAGAAGGGTATCCGAGTTACAGGCATTAATGGCAGTGCAGCCTTTCCTGATTTTTCACCAGGATACAGTGTCTCTGAGAACCAATCCTACTTTCATGCCAAAGGTGGTATCCAGGGTATCCTTGAACCAAGCTATTCATTTGCCGACGTTCTTCCCTAACCCGCAGAACAAGGGGGAAAAACTATTGCACACCTTGGATGTACATAGACAACTACGCTACTATCTGGACAGAACTAAAACCAGCAGAAAAACTGACCAACTTTTTGTAGCATATGCAACTGGATTGCAAGGAAAAGCAATTTCCAAACAGACAATTTCAAAATGGATAGGAAATTGCATTCGTTTTTGCTACTCTTTTCATGGAAAGACAGCTCCTGAAAATATCAGGCCTCATTCCACAAGAGCCACAGCCACCACTACAGCTTTCCTACGAGGGGTGGCTACAAATGACATTTTAGAAGCTGCCACTTGGAGCTCCGTGCATACCTTTGCCAAGCATTACAGTCTACCTTTATACTCCAGATCCCGAGCAGGTTTTGCAAATGCAGTTTTACAGGGGATCTTAACTACACCATCCTTATCTTAGTACCTCCTCCCCCAGTTTGGCTATGGTATTCTACCCATATGTTATGACTGCAGATGCATCCTTGAAGGACATAGTACAGTTTTGTACCTACCATAAATGTAGATGTCAGATAGGTATGCATCTGCAGTCAGGATTACCCACCCTCCTTCCCCTCTGTGGTATTCCTAGGGTGCTTACCCCTCTTTCAGCTAGCTGGGGGAATCTATTATGGTGTATTTGTTTGTATGTATATATGTATATATATATATTTTGTTTGCTACTGTTTAGAATTTTCAACATTTATCCAAATTTAGCCTTCCTAGAGGGCACCTGGCATCTGGGGCAAGAAACACTGAGGAAAATGGTGTCGGCTGATGCCTTTATACCCCAGAAGCTCTGACGTCGGGGAAAATGCGACATCAGCCGAGGCCAGACCCAGACTTTGGAATCCGGCCGACCGAAGGGCTGCCTGAGGCAGGACAACCCATATGTTATGACTGCAGATGCATACCTATCGGACATCTACATTTATGGTAGGTACAAAACTGTACTTTCTGTCATGCTTTCAGCCCCTGCTTGCTGAAAGAGAGGAAGAACAAGCTAATTTTAAGAGGATTGCTGAAACCTTCTTTTGAAGAGGATTTGGAGAGATCCTCCATTATCCAAGTCTTCTCCTTCCAAATCAGATAAAAAGTTGGATAAAAAATCATCTAAGAATCGCTCTCCGGCTCAGTCAGTCTCCTCAGAGCCACCGGAGAAAATTATTAAGACTACTATTGCTTCTTCAGCTCCACTGGCTTCGGGGCCGACAGAAGACAGTGCTTCGATGATTTCTACATCAGCTCCAAGTTTATTGGAGCCGAGGTCAGATTTGTCAGTTCGGATCCGGTCTCCAGTTTTTCGACCGGTCTCCCTCTATAGGGAGATCCAGATCCCCGACCATGTCCTCTAGATCCTCCAGGACACTTTACTATGACTATGTCGATCGAGTGGTGAAGAAACTGCTCCAGTCATCGGTGCTGGCTAAATGGCTTTCGGCTCCGGCCCAGTTGGCTCCTGAGCCCGTCCTCCCTTCATCTTTGGCCTTTCCTCCTCCAGACCTTTCTTCGGAGCCAGAGCTGTCAGTTCCATCTGATGCCTCGAGATTGGCTTCAGTTGCCCCTTCTGGCATTTCTACTCCGATCTCTACTTTGACCCTGTCGGCGCCGTCCACGGGATCCAGGGTTCACAGCTCGCCGGTCAGAGCCGAGAGGGAGGTATCAGGTTCATCTTCTTCGGCTCAGAGCCTTCCTCTCGGCACTTCGGCTCGGGTGAGCATGGACCCAACATCAGCTTTGGACCTTATTTCCTCTGCTCCAAGGCTGTCTTCTGCGGTTAGTCAACCTTCGGAGCCGGGGGGATTAGCTTTCAAGGTCATGAGGAGTGTGCTGGCCAGGTCGTCAGCTGCATCCTACGGTACCGAAACTCTTCCCCCTCCAGCACCGATATCAGTATCAGATCACCCTCTGTCTAGGGACAGCAGAGACCTAAGGCCTCAGGATACCTCCATGAGTGGTCCCCAGCTTTCTGAGGCCTCCCCGGGTTTTTTACCTTAGGAGCCACCCAATAAGAGAGTGTGCAAGAGGAAGCACATTGATTCCCAAGATGAGTCCCTCACATTTAACACCGACCTCGAGGAGTCAGAGGGGTCCCCCTAAGCCGTCTTCTGATGATATCTCTTTTTCAGATATCTTGGCAATACTGAGACAGAGAGGCGACTGGCCATCTAAAGCCCCTTCTGAGGAGGAGTCTGTGTTCCTGAAGGCCTTTGGTTCCCAACACTTCACCTCTTGGGTTTCTCCCCCATTCGACTAGCTCCTGGACGTCGTTTGTCGAAAGGTGTGGGAAACTCCAGACACTATTGAACCGGTCCGTAGGAGACCCAACAAGTTTTTGTCCGCTCACCCTGATAGAGTATTTCTTACAAAAGGCGTTCCAGTAGATGCCATGGTGGTGGCAGCAGCCACCAAGAAGGAACTTTCAGAAACTTCATCTACCGTCCATCCCCCTAACAAGGAGTCCAGGGCTATGGACAGGTATGGGAAGCGTGTGTTCTCTTCAGCGGCCTTTACACTGTGGTCACTGAACTACTCATCGCATTTTACATGGCTCCAAAGAGATCTCCTAAAGGAGTTCGGAGATTCTCTACAGGGTAACGTTTCTGATACTGTGGCTGAGAAAGTCAATGCTCAGATGTCTACCCTAAATTCTATTACCAACTCCTCCATGAGGCTGATCTCGTACGCAGCCGATGGTGCGAGCAGGGCTGCGGGTTCCAGAGTCTCTCTTAGGCGACACTCCTGGATGCACCTGTGCAACTTCGTGGAGGCCTTCAAGTCTACCATCACCAGCACCCTTTGATGGTTCATCCTTATTTGGAACCAAGGAGAAGGATACTCTTACTAGGTGCGAGCAGGAAGGAAAAACCCTGTCTGCCATGGGAGTCCATTTTTCCATGCCTTCTAGATCTTATCCCAAGGGCCAGAAGGGTGGGAAAATGTGGTTCAGAAAATCACAGAGGTTTTTTCACGATGCACAGAGTGATTCCCCCTCCAGAGGCAGGGGAGGGGGTGGAAATTCAGGTAGACGCCACCCTAGAGGCAGAGGAGGCACGCTTAACCAGGGGAACCATGATTCCTTTCGTGGCTCTCCCTACCAGCGCTCCTGAGAGGAAGCCAGACTGTGCGTCACTGGAGCCAGTCGGGGGTCGCATTTCTCTATACCCAGAAGCCTAGCGAGACATCACCCAAGACGAGTGGGTATTAGAGATAATCTCCAGAGGTTATGATATTCCCTTTCTTTCATCTCCTCCTCCAAACAAAAGAATCTCAGATGTCCCACCCAGTCAAAAGGATTCCGCAACCTTAGAAGTTCAAAAGTTACTGTTAAAAGGAGCCATCCAGCCCATCCCCTCAGACCAAGTAGGATTAGGGACTTACTCCTGATTCTTTTTGGTGCCGAAAAGAACAGCGGACCTGAGACCCATTTTGGATCTCAGCCGTTTGAACCTTCATGTAGAGAAGTCCAAGTTCCGCATGGTCACATTACTGTCAATTCTCCCGTTATTAGGGAAAGATGTGTGGGTGTGCTCCACTGACCTCAAGGATGGTTACTACCATATAAAAATGGACAGGGCATCCAGAAGTCACCTACGCTTCCACCTGGGAGCCATTCATTTTCAGTTTTGTGCCCTGCCCTTTGTTCTCACCACAGCCCCCAGGGTGTTTGCCAAATGCATGGCAGTGGTAACGGCTAACTTGAGACATCTGGAATTACAAGTGTTTCCATACCTGGATGACTGGCTCCTGTCTGCCACCACCAGGCATCTACTACTACAGACCAGGGACACCACTATTGCACTGTGCCAAAGTCTGGGAACCACCTTGAATTGGGAAAAGTCTGCGTTGTTGCCCTCGCAGCATGTTAGCTTTATCGGCGCCAAATTAGACACAGTGCTCATGAGGGTTTCCCTGCCAAAAGAAAGAATTCAGGTTTTACAGCAACAAGTCTACACTCTACTACCAGTGAAGAAGGTCAAGGCAAAAGTGGTCCTCCAGCTGTTAGGTACCATGGCTACCACGATTATGCTAGTCCGTCTTGCAAGACTTCACATGAGGATTCTTCAGTGGCTACTTTTTGCGCAATGGTCTCTTCAGCACATTCCACTCTCCCACCTTATTGTAATAACCAACAGGTGCAAGTTGCCACTGTGACCACGGATGCCTCCCAGATTGGGTGGGGGGGCATTATCTCGGCAGGACTGTCCAAGGCACTTGGCAGGAACACGAGATCCATTTGCATATCAATGTCTTAGAGATGAGAGTGGTGCTATTAGCACTGCAAGCACTTCAAAGCTTTCTTCCTCTTGGGACAATTGCAATCAACTCGGACAACACGTCACTGGTCTGGTATCTGAACAAACCGGGAGGAACCAGGTCGTATCCCCTTTGCAGAGAGGCTCTTTGAGTGTGGCAGTGGGCAGTCTCTTCCCAGTGCTTTCTAGTGACAACTCACATTCCGGGGAAGTCCAGCGTGATTGTCGACAGGCTGAGCAGAGCTATTCTGATGACTCACGAGTGGTCCCTGAACGAACAGGTGGCGGAACGGATTTTCCGCAGATGAGGTCAGCCTTGCTGTGATCTATTTGCCAGCCCCCTCAATGCCAAATGCAGCAGCTACTTCACCCTTATTCCCTCCCGGAAGGGGAAACACCCAGGGATGCTCTAGTTCACAACTGGCCCTCCGGTCTTCTCTATGCCTTCCCTCCAATTCCCCTGATAATAAAGGTTATTCAGAAAGCACAGTCTTTGGGAAGCAAAATGATACTGATTGCTCCACACTGGCCTCATCAAATCTGGTTTCCTTTTCTTCACCCTTATCTAATGGATGAGCCGTGGATTCTGGACCCAGAGCCGGATCTGTTGAACCATATGTCAGGGCAGTTACACCCCTCCATCCAAACCCTCAGGTTGACAGCATGGCTGCTCCAAATCTGTCCCTAGTCAAGCTTCATGATTTTTCACCAGAGGTGGTTCATATTGTGTCTTCCTCCCACAAGCCTTCTACTAGGAAGATTTATTCCAGTAAGTGGAAAGATTCTACATTTGGGCTCATGAAAGACAGATTGATCGCTATACAGCTCCCATCTCATCAGTTTTAGAGTTTTTATCTCAACTGTTTAGTCAGGGATCTGCTGCGGCAACTGTCAAAGTACAGTTGGCAGCCATTTCTACTTTTCATGTTGCTAATGAACCCAATCTAATGGCGCACAGACTTTGTAGGGCTTTTCTCAAAGGGACTATGCTACTTCGACCTCCGATCTTTAATCCCATTATGCCATGGGACCTTAATTTTGTGCAACAGCAGCTTACCTCACCTCCTTTTGAGTCTGTGGCAACCTGTGACATTACATTTTTGTCTTGGAAGACACTCTTTGATAGCTATCACTTCAGCTTTATCAGTCCGGCCACCTTACTTGATATTTCACAAGGATAGGGTTTCGCGGAGACCTAATCCTTCCTTTATGCCTAAGGTTGCTTCAGTGGTCAATCTCAACCAGTCTATTGAGTTGCCTGTGTTTTTCCCTGAATTCTCTAACAAGGCAGAATTTAAGTTTCATCAGCTGGATGTCCACAGACAATTATGTTTCTGTTTACATAGAACAAAAGATTTTAGGAAGTCTGTTCAACTCTTTGTCTCGTTTTCAGACAACAGACTAGGGGCTTCAGTTTCCAAAGTAACTCTGTCCAGTTGGATTTCTAGCTGCATTTCCTTCATCTATTCTTCAAATGGCAAGGAATTACCCTTTAAGGTAAAAGTTCATTGTACGCATTCAGTATCTACTTCTACTGCCTTTCAGGCTAGGATGTCTATGGATGATATTTGTGCTGCAGCTACTTGGGCATCTCCTCATACCTTTATTAATCATTACAGATTGGATCTGGTATCAAGGGGCAGATCCTCATTTGGTTCAACAGTGCTCAGGAATATTTTCCAGTGAGCCATCCAAGGTCTAGGTGCTAGGGACGCTGTCCCACGGGTAAGAATGTGGGTGAGATTGGACTACATAACATCAAGAAGTTATGCAGTCACCATAACGTTCGATGTATGTAGTCCATCTCGCCTCACATTCTTACTAACCCAGCCACCTACCCCCTCCTGGAGGATCTAGAGGTCGAGTCTCTGGTTTCAGCACTCCTTCTTGATATGTTGAGTTGGTTCTTCCTCTCAACGTGTTTGTGTGTGTGTGTGTGTGTGTGTGTGTGTGTGTGTGTGTGTGTGTGTGGATGTGAGCTCACTGCAAACAAGATCTGGGGAATAGGCGCATTGCAGCATGGGATACCTCTTAGCCACGAGCCAATTGAAAACTTTGAGCTAGAGTATGGCCGAGTCATAGCCGAGGTTCAGCTCTGAACCTACGGGTAAGAATGTGAGGTGAGGTGGACTACATACATCGAACGTTATGGTGAGTACATACCTTCTTGTTCACATCACCAGGTTGGATATAGATATACACAATATATGCAGATACAGATAGACAGACATGCACACACAGTTATATACACAATAAACTTTTTATTTAGGATCTAGTTGCAGTAATTAAAAGCACAGCAAGTAAATCAAATAAAATTGTGTAGTAAGCATAGCCAGCATTAGGCACCTGTGAAACCTGGGGTCCATTGGGGCCCCAGCTGATTTAATGCTTGGAAGGAGGTCCCAAGGAAAGCAGTTGTAGCGATAGGTTGCAGCTAGTGAAACAGCCCCTGCAGGTATGTTACTGTGACTGCTTACAATGGCAAGCTAATTGTAGAGTGTGCTTCCTTTTTCTTTTTTCTTTTTCTTTTAAATTTTCTGGCATGCAAATAATAGTGGGTGAAGCACGTCATCCTTGATCTGCAATCTCTCAGGTCTGTTGCTTGCAAGGGAAGGTCCTGATTGATTGCAGCACTTTCTGCTTTTCACTGCATCTCCTCAGTAGGCAAAAACAAATGTAGTAGACATTCCACCTGATGTGGTAAACAAAACCATAAGGAATCAGGATAAAATCCTTATCACTAAAACATTGCAAACAAAATGCAACATCCCAGAATGATGAGTATTCCAAAGTAATTACTGATCGCAGTGCAAAAAAAAACTTTGCATGGTGGTCACAAAGCTGGAAAACCATATACATATATATATATATATATATATATATATATATATATGTTTGCTTTTTGCATTCTTTTTTTCAACAATTTGGTGCTATATTTTAATTCATGTTGAAACCTTTCAGGTACTCTTAAGAAAATGATTAGTTTTAGCATTATCCCTTCCACTACTTTTTTTTTTTAAGTAAGCAAATACAGTGCTCCACATCTTAGCGTGGAAATCGCTGGAGAATGCCAAAAAGTAATTGGGAGCATACTTCTCAGGTGTTCCTGATGGAGCATAATGCCTGTGATTTTTTCCTTATACTTTTGCCCTTTTCTTAAAAGTTTTGATTTTCTTCCATTGTACTAAGGAATGTACTTGGTCAGTAATGGCCATATTTTTTCTTATAATGAAACATCTGTAGTGTAAATGGAACTGGCTATATAACAGCTTGGTGGAAGTTGTCTATGTATTAGAGTAACTTACCCACCTGTTATTCATTAATGTTTTTAAGATTAACACTGGCCATAATTTATTTCACTTTCTGTCATCATAACCATTATGCTTGTGTGTGGCAATAACAAGTTAGTAATATTTTTTTTTGCTTTCCTTCAAAACATGAACACTGCTGTTATGCTTTTGTGCATATGTGTGTGTCAGTGTTTGTGTTGGGGGGGGGGGGCAGTGTAGTTAAGATTAAGGACACTCCATCCTTGAAGATGATAGGCAGTTATTTTTGATGTTGGCAGGATGTGTGTTAAAGCAATTGGCACAATGGCACAGTAAGGAGTTTTGCCATTTCAGAACATTTGCTCTAGTTGAGTTCTTAGATGAGGCTTTTTCAAGATGAAGCCTGCATGCCATCCCTGTTTCTTTGTGAGTTTATACATATGCTGTGGTCTGCGCTAACATTCCAAAGACATGTCATAAGTAAAATGGCACTCCCCCTCTATGCCTGAAGGTAAGCATGCTACAAGTGCTTATGTTCATTCGTCTTGTGATAGAATAGGCGTGTGTGTGTGTGTGTGTGTGTGTGTGTGTGTGTGTGTGTGTGTGTGTGTGTGTGTGTGTGTGTGTGAAAAATAATATAACTGATTTTTATCTATGGACACATACAATTTTACACATAAGTAACTCTTCTTTGTGGAAGTATTTATTTATTTATTTTACATTTGTTGATAGTCCAACTGGATATATGTCCATTTTCAGTGGAGGCCCAGGGAGAAAAGCTCCACATACCAAAAAAGAGACCGTACATAAATCACTGAGTGATAAACTCAGGCAGACGTGTAGAAAAATATAGACAAAGAATACAGGCAGATATCAGTATACACAATGTGCAGACTTGCATCTGATTGGCAAAGATGTATCAGAAAATGTGAACATATAATACAATCAGATCTCATAATTCACAATGCTTAGACATTCAAATGCTATGAGACATAGATAGTTGGCTAAACAGCAGGCTGGGTAGCAAGACATGTATTAGTGAAATTGTCAGTCAGGTTTAGAACAAGAGCACACCCAGTGAGATGCAAGTTATTTTTTGAGTTCTCTTTTAAATAGGGGTATTGAGGTTTCCTTGGTAACAGTAGTAGGGAGTAGATTACAGATTTTACCGGTTGAGTTGACAAATATAGCATCGCCTGCAGAGTTGTTGGAGTTTTGGGTCAGTATCATTAGTTGATCAGCGGCCACGGTGGTGCAGTGGTTAGCATTGTCACCTCACAGCAAGAGGTTCTCCGGTTTGATCCTCGGCTGGGGTGCCTTCTGTGTGAAGTCTGCGTGTCATCCCTGTTGTCGCGCGAGTTTCCTCCGGGTGCTCCGGTTTCCTCCCACATCCCAAAGACATGCTGCAGGTGGATTGGACACACTAAATTGGCCCTAGGTGTGAGTGCATGTGTGTGTGTGCCTTCTGTGGAAGGTTGGGTGCCGAGCTGGCAACTCGACACTGTAAAACTCCACTGCCAATCATGAGCAGACAGGTGATCTGCTGTGGCGACCCCTAACCGGGAGAAGCCGAAAGAAGAAGATCATTAGTTTATCAGCTGAGCATAATGGCCTGGGGGCACTATGAGGGGTGAAAATATTTTTGAGGGCAGGGGTGTTATCAGGTTGATGCAGTATTTTATGCGCCACTATAAGCTGGTTGAACTGTAGAAGGGTAGGATACTTTAGCCATCCCAGTCCTTTTAGGTTCTGGCAGTGGTGGGTCCTAAAAGCTATGCCTGTAGCGAACCTGGCTATATGATTGTAACATCCTGATAATATGTTGAGATTGGTTTTGGATAGGTTGGTGATTACAGGGGAGGCATACATAAGGGTAGAGAGGAGGTGTGATCTTGCAATACCTACCTTAGCTAGGGGGGGGTGAAGAAAGGTTTGGCTCTGTACAGGGAGCCAAGTTTTTTGTTGATGGACTTAATAGTGTGATTGACATGTTTATCAAATTTTAAGTTGATGTCTATTATTACGCCTAGAAGCTTTGTATGGTCATCAGGGGAGATAATGGTGTCATTGCTAGATTTGATGTTGAAGGAAGGAGGAGGAGATGTTCATCGTTTTTCACTGTTGCAGTCATTACACTTATGTTATCCTGCAGGCAGGCTACCCGCAGTCGGCCTGAATTCCAAAGTCCTGGTCCAGCATCGGTTGCTGTCACCTCTTCCCTGATGTCAGTGCGCCAGGGGTATAAAAGATCCAGCCGATGCCATTTTCTTCAGACTTTCTTGCCGCGCAGTGCCCGAAGCAAAAGCAGTTCGCAAGTGTCGGTCGGCCGACTCCTGAGATTTTCAAAATCGAATTTCAGATCCAAAGTCTTCATTAAAGCTAAGTACCCCGTTGGGGAAACTTTTTTCTTGCTCCAGACTGATGTCAGAAAAAGTTAACAATTGTATTTCTTGTGGGAAGTAAATACCTCATAAGGATTTTCATTCTTACTGTATTCCTTGCCTAGGCCCTGACCACGACGTTGATAGCTGTCAGTTTTGTGCTAGATTTAACCAACGCACTATTAAGTGTCGGTTTGATTTTGCCTTTCATTACTTTGGCCGAAGATTTAATTATATAATGCCGTTGGAACAGCCGATGACCAGAGTTTATAAAAAGCGCAAGGAAAATGAAAAGGACAGGCATCCGAGGTCCAAAACCAACGACGAGGCCTCTGCTAGGCCAGTCGCCGGTTCTCAGTGAGGTGCTTTTGCAGCCCCTAACGCCCGCTACCTCAGAGCCACAGGCCGCTTCCGAGTCCCACGTGGAGCCAACTAGGCCTCTAGATACTCAAGGTATTGGACAATCGGAAACTATTCCCTCAGATGGGTCTGGAGCCGCTGAGGGTGTTTTCAGATCTACACAGTTATATGTTAAGCCAGCCTCAGCTTCAAAGGCAAAGACTAAAGCACCTCTAAAGACAAAGAAACAGGTACAGCATTCTCCTGCATAGACTTCCATGCCTTAAAAACAGATGCTTAAAATGGCCGAAGGCCTAATTACTTTGATCAGGAGTTCCCATCCCCCTCCAGATAAGAGGCCTAGGCAAGAGACAGAATATGAATCTTCAGATCAGGTTTCCATTTCCTCTGATTCCTCTTCTGAACAGGGATACTCCCTTCCTCCCTATGAGGATTCTGATGCTGAAGAGTCTATTCCTTCAGCCTCTCCTCCTGAGGATTATTCTTTTGGGGAAACCCTTCACACCATGAGGGAGCACTTTCACTGGGAGAGCCAAGAATACTCAGAATCTAAGAAAAGGCTCAGAGACTTTCTTTTACTACCTCAGCACAGACCTATTGCTATTCCACCTGTTCTAGACATAGTAGATGATGTATTTTCAGAGTCCAGCCTGTCTCCTGACTCTTTACCCCCTGCACCGGTTAAGCCAGACTAGTACTACAGGGTTCCAGATTCCCACAAATTTCTATATAAAAACCCTGCTGCTGACCCAGAAACTGTATCTCAGGGTCCCAAAGGGTCAAGGCTTCCACTGCAAAAAACCCTGTCCCCTCTGATAGGGATTCTAGGGCACTGGACAGATGGGGGAAAAAAGTTTACACTTCTGCTTCCTTGGCTGTAAGGGCTTTAAATTGTCAGTTTCATATGCTAAAATATCAGCAATATTTAATGTCACTGCTAAAACAGAAAATGTTGACATTCTGAATGTGCAGATCACAAGGAAATGCAGGATTAATTGCATGCAGCTGAACAAGTGGGAAAACATACTTTGCAATGTGGTTTTGATTCACTGGAGGCCTCTTGCAGGGCCTCTGTTATGGGTACTGTCATTAGAAGGCATGCTTGGTTAAAGGAACAAAATCTGCCTGATCATGTTAAAGCAAAATTATTGGATGCTCCTTTACAGCATGATACTTTATTTGGTGTTAAGGCAGAAGAGATGTTGAAAATGGAAGCTAAAGCAAAATCTATGCAGACAGTTAAGGATTTCTTACAGGTACAACTACCCAGATTTAGCAGGAACTGGCCTTCAAAGAACTGGTCCTTTCCAGTGTCAGACAGGCCACAAAGAGGCAGATACATACGCCCTAGAGGCAGATCCCAGCCCCAAGGCTCATACAGGCCTAAACAATGGGGTGCTTCTACCTCCAAAGGCGGAGAAGACAAATCACAGCCATATAGAAAACAGTCCCAATGACTTTCCTCTGCCAATACCAAGCACTTATCGTTTGGCAGCTCCCTTAGTGGGAAAACTAGCACTTTTTTCATAAAATTGGCATATAATCACCCAGGACAAATGGGTCTTGAATATAGTGTCCCAGGGCTATAGGTTCCACTTTCACACCCTGCCAAAGGCAAAAGGTATGCCAAACCTGCCACAAAATCAATGGTCAGAGGCACAAAAACATGTTACATCCCTCGTGGACATGAGAGCCATTCAGCGAGTACCACAGCAAGAGCAGGGACAAGGATTCTACTCAAGACTATTCCTGGTACCCAGAAAGAACAAAGCCTGGAGACCAATACTGGACTTGTCTATTCTAAACACTTTTCTGGACGTTCCAACATTCAAAATGTTGACTCTGCAGCAGCCTTTACCCATGCTGGGCAAGAAGGCTTGGCTTGTAACTTTGGACCTAAAAGAGGCATACCTGCATGTCCCAATCAGACAAAATTGCAGACGATATTAAGTAGTGGTGGTGCTGCGGTAGCGTTGTCGCCTCACAGTAAGACGTTGTCCAGTTCGATTCTCAGCTAGAGCGTCTTCAGTGTGGAGACATGCATGAATGGGCACACCTTCATTGAAGGTTGTGCGTCAGGGCTGGCAACTCGGCACGTAAAAATCTACTGCCAATCATTAGCGGACCGGAGTTCCACTGTGGTGACCCTTAACCGGGAAAAGCCAAAAGACACAACAACCTCAGATTCATAGCTGGATAAATGCACTACCAATTATCTGCACTGCCCTTTGGCTTATCTACTGCACCCAGGGTCTTCACAAAATGCCTGGCACCAGTAATTGCTTTCTGCAGACAAAGAGGAATTCAAATATACCCTTACTTGGACGACTGCCTTATTTAAGCAGAGAACAAAGACATTCTACTGAAGCATCGGGCATTTGTAAAAAGATTACTAATTTGCCTAGGGTACACGGTAAACGAAAATAAATAAAAACTAGTACCCTCTCAAGAGATAATATTCCTGGGTGCATGCTTAAATACAACTGCCCAGATGGCTTATCCCACGTCAGACAAACAAAGGCAACTGACTTCTTACTTCGAAATGTTGGCAAGAAAGACCCAGTTATCTGCAAGAAAACTTCAGCAGGCTTTGGGCTTCATGGCTTCCTGCATTCTATTAATTTCATATGCAAGACTGCATATGAGGAAACTACAATGGTATCTAAAAAGTGTTTGGACTCAACATTGCCACAGCCTGGAAACATTAATTACCCTCATTCCCTGCCTGCAACAGGAGTTTCGATGGTGGGCACAGGCCTGTCACCACAACAAGGGACAGCCATTCACTCTACCCATGGCCAGGCAAACACTAACAACAGATGCATCAGATTATGCCTGGGGGGGCCCACATGGCAGGAAAATGTATTCAGGGAGCATGGCCAGCAAGCCAAATGCATCTTCATATCAATCAAAAAGAGATGCTAGCTGTTCAGAATGCCCTGACAGCCTTCAAGGATCTACTTCATCCAGGACAACTGCTGGTAAAGTCAGACAATACTACAGACATGTGGTACATAAACAAGCAGGGAGGCACACATTCCTACCCCCTCTGCAGACAAGCCATGACTTTGTGGAACACAGCATTGACTTACCAAGTACACCTGCAAGCACAATTCCTGCCTGGAAAGACAAATACTCTGGCAGACGAACTAAGCAGAAATCTCAAAGATCCTCACAAGTGGAAACTTAAATCCACAAATCCTCAGCATGGTAACAAGAAAATGGGGATGCCCAGACATAGATCTATTTGCCTCCCCACACAACTGCCAACTACAGAGATTCTGCACAAGGACTTATCACAAACAAGCATGGAAAGTGGATGCCCTATCATTCAGCTGGAAAACCCTTACAGTATATGCCTTTCCTCCACTGCCTGTCCTCTCCAAGGTACTCCTAAAGGTCAGACAAGAGAAGCCAAAATAATATTGATTGCCCCAGACTGGCCACGACAGCACTGGTACCCAATCCTAAAGAGCTTGTCTCAAGGCCCAGCCTGGACATTACCGCAAATTCCTCATTTGCTGATGCAACAAAACAATCAGATCCTGCACAGCCAACTCAGAACCCTAAATCTGGCTGCATGGCTGATTATTTAACCATTCAGAACACACGTCTCTCTAAAGCAGTTATGGATGTTATTTTGGAGGCCAGGAGGCCCAGCACCAGAAAATCTTATACAGAAAAATGGAAGAGATTCTGTGCTTGGAACCAGACACAAGGATTGGATGCGCTTGTACCAAATATTCCTCAGATTTTACAATACCTAACTGAGTTGCTGGACAAAGACCTATCCTTCTCATAAATTAAGATCCATGCCTCTGCCATTTCAGCTCATTACAATATGGATCCACCTATTTTTTCACATTCACTGCTAAGGCAGTACCTCAGAGGGGCCAAAAACATAAGACCTCCAAGGAGAGCTCCAGCACCTGCATGGGACCTCAATTTTGTCTTGGAAAAGCTCACACTGCCAGCTTTTGAGCCAGCCAATACAGCTGAGATAAAATACTTATCATGGAAAACAGCTCTGCTCCTAGCAATAACCTCCGCAAGAAGAGTCTCAGAGTTACAGGCACTAATGGCTGTGGAACCTTTTATTATTTTCCATCTGGACAGGGTTTCTCTAAGGACAAACCCAACATTTATGCCTAAGGTAGTGTCCAGTGTGGCTCTTAACCAAACCATTCATTTGCCTACCTTTTGTCCAAACCCACAGAATAAGGGGGAGAGACTTCTGCATTCTTTGGACATACACAGACAAAACTTGGACAAAACTAAAGCCTTCAGAAAGACTGAGCAACTCTTAGTGGCATATGCTGCAGGATCGCAGCTGTTTCAGAGCATTCTATTTCAAAATGTATAGTCCACTGCATTTGTTTCTGCTGTTCACAACATGGCAAATCAGTGCCTAAGGGCATCAGGCCACATTCAACCAGAGCAGCAGCCACTTCAGCAGCCTTCCTCAGAGGAGTACCAACCAAGGACATTTTGGAGGCTGCAACTTGGACTTCAGTGCACACTTTTACAAAGCACTACCACTTACCTCTTTACTTTAAATCCAGAGCAGGTTTCGCCACTGCAGTTCTGCAGGGCCTCATAGCCACTCCTAATTCTATCTAGGCCCAGCCACCCAACCTCAGCTTTGGGATTCAACCCAAGTGTAATGACTGCAGCAGTGAAACACGAACATAGTACAGTTGTGTACCTACCATAAATGTAGATGTTCGAGTGTATTCACTGTTGCAGTCCAATTTACCCTCCCTCCATCCCCCTTTCATTGCTGGGACTTATCTGTACTTCTCTATTCTATACAACCTATGTTGTGTATTTGCTTGTTAATGAAGGTAATGTTTATGTTAGTGCATGATTTTTTATGAGCAGAATTTTTAGCCTACCCTTTTGGAGGCACCTGACATCTGGGGCAAGAAAAACTGAAGAAAATGGCGTCGGCTGCATCTTTCATACCACTGGCGCACATGTCAGGGAAGAGACTACAGCAACCGACACCGGACCAGGACTTTGGAATTCAGGCCGACTGCGTGTAGCCTGCCAGCAGGATAACCCAAGTGTAATGACTGCAACAGTGAACACAGTCGAACATCTACATTTATGGTAGGTACACAACTGTACTTTCTACGGTTAGGGGAGAAAAGTAGTAACTTGGTTTTGTTAGGATTTAGAAGCAGGCGACGATTAGCTAGCCATGTTTCTACTGTGCTGAAAGTGGTCTGGGTGAGGGTTAGAAGTTGTGTAGGAGAGGAGGTGGAGCATATTAGCATTGAGTCATCTGCATATTGGATGCAGGTGGCTCCTGAGATGGTGGTGTGCAGATCATTGATAAAGACAGAGAAAAGAAGGGGACCTAGTATGGACCCTTGTGGGACACCTAGGGTTAGAGGAAGTTGGGATGACAGCTTGCTCTGCCATAAGACAAACTGCTGTCTTCCGTTTAGGTAGGAGTGAAACCATTGTATTGCGTGTTGGTCTAAACCGATGGTTTGTAGGGTATTGAGCAGTAGCTGATGGTTGACCATATCGAAAACTTTTGAGAGATCTAGGAAGAGTGCTGAAGATAGTTTGCTGCTGTTACGATGAAGACTGATAACATTAGAGAAAGACAGAAAAGCCGTGCTGAGAGTCGGCGAGCTCTCCGTATTGAATAAGAAAATGCATGATTTGTTTGTGTATGCATATTTCCATGATTTTAGCTAGTGGTGAAAGAATGGCTATAGGTCTAAAGTTAGATAATTCTGTGGAACTTCCTCCTTTATGGAGAGGTATAACCTGATATTTTCCATATTGCTGGGATGGATCCTTCTGAAATGGATCTGTTGATCAGAATAGAAATGGGAAGTGCTATGGCATCAGCTGCCTTTTGAAGATATTCAGCTGGGAGGTGGTCGGCAGCTAGTGTAGTAGATTTTAGCTTTTTGAGTAAGGTCCGGATCAGGTTGGTGTGTATGGTTTGAAAGGTAAAGGTGGGTTGGGTGCTGGGTGGATCAGGGCTAGATGTGCCAGAGCTGGTGTTTGTGTCCGATGGAGTGAGATGGGTAGCTAGAGACTGGATAGTTTCAGTAAAGAAGGAGTTGAAGCTGTTTGCAATTTCAGCCAGGGATTTATCAAGGGCAGCCGATGGGGTAGGAGTGGCAGAACGGCCTGGGTGGAGAAGACTGTTAATACCAGCCCAGAACTTTTGAGGTTTTAGCTGATATTTTTGTTGTAGGAGGGTGTAGTGATTTTTTTTTTGTCTAGAATGACAGATTTTTTTGGTCTGGTTCCTTAGCTGCCGGTATCTTACTTGGTCCATAGGGGCTTTGATAACATGCCACCTGGCCCAGGAGTTGTTTCTTAGTTTAATTGTGGTATTTGTTTCTTTAGATAGCCACAGTGCAACCATGGCTTTTACACGGACGGTACGGGTAGGAGCATGGTGGTTAAGGATAGCCAGAAATTTGGTATTGAAGTGCTCAACTGCTTCTTGTAATGGATGTTGTTTCAAGACATTCCAATTACATGCTTTGAGTTCTTTTTGGAAGTTGTCAAGGTTAAAGTTCATGACGTTTCTTATAGTTTTGTAGGTCGGCTGGTTGGGAATGTCGGCTTTGAGCCTAATAATATAGGTAAGGCAGTGATCACTTAGATCATTGGGTAATGTACCTGACTTGTACTTTTGGGGGTGGCTGTTAATAAGTATCCAATCGAGGATACTATCTTTGACTCTATTTTTGCTAAATTTGGTGGGGGTGGCAATGATCCGAGTAAACCAGTGGAGGTTTAAATGGGTGGAGGGAGTTTCAGAGGTGCAGATGTTCCAATCAATGTTAAAGTCCCCCAAGACAATGGTTTCCTGGGGGATAGTTAGAAGCTAGCCAATGTAAGATATTTTCTAGAGTATTTTCATTCTTGCCGAGTGGAATATAAATGCAGACAATGTATCCACATTTTTTTTTGTTTATTATTAGTTTGGTGATGAGAATTTCTGCATTGCCAAATTGGGGTGGCTGTTGGGTATCAGTTGTCATTGTTAATGTAGACTTGCATAGTACAGATACTCTGCCACCTTTTCTGGATATCCGATCCAGTCTAAGGATGTTGTACTGTGTGGGGGGGGGGGGGGCTATTTTGTTGTCTTTGGTTATTGGTTTTAGCCAGGTTTCTGTGAGGCAGAGGATATCAGGGGAGTGAACAGCTAAGAGTCCATGTAGGCTATGGATCTTGTTGTTCAGGCTTCTGATGTTGAGATGACAGACTGGAAATTAGTTTGGAAGTCTATCAATCTGGGTAGTACATGTTGGGTTGTTAGATGGTGTGCTTGGGTCTACTGTTGTGGCTGGGCCAGGGTTGGGGTGGATGTCTCCATCCTTCATAAGATTAATTTTTAAGTTGCTTATGAGTCTTAAAAATTTGTTTATGATTTTTTCATAGCTTTTGGTTTTTAAGCTAATGTAGCTGTATTTAGTTGGGTGATGGTAATTGGTGGGCGAGGAATTAGGAGAGGGGGTGTTTATGTGGTGGATAAACTTATTAAATGCTGGGTTGGTATCTGTTTGAGAGTTTGGGTATTGGATTTCAAGATGCTGTACATATTCATAGGAGCTTAGGTGATAACAAGTGAATATCAGGGGTACTAAGGGTAGCAGCATTAGCGTTTTAGCTGTAGTCATAGTAAATTACTAGGGTAGGGTCTGTATTGAGTGTATGTGGTGGATAAAAGATTAGAGAGAATAGAATAGCTATGGATGGGTTAATATGGATAGTGGGGTGGATAGAGGGTATATTATTGTGCTAGGTGTTTGCTGGGTTCTAGGAGCACGTGTAGTTGGTTAGCTAATTAAGGGGGCGTACCAGTGGTACCATAAACGTAGTACTACTGGGGCAGGTGGGATGTGGGGGCAGGGTGGGGCACAGAGCGAAGCGAGCAGAGTGGGGCTAAACCAGTAAAGCAGATGCCTAGAGGCAGCATGTGCAGGTATGAGTTACAAGCACGCTTTTTTGTTTCTTTTTATATGCCCAATACTCTGTTCCTAGGCCCTACTGTTGAAAACTACACAGTTCCCTGCCTGCTTCTCTATTTACAATGCAGAGAGCCCGTTTTCCAATTCCCTTTTGTAGCACGCTTGTTTCACTTAGTTTATTGAGAAATGCACTGTTTGGAGATGCAGAGCACACTACACTCGTCTGTTGAGCAGTAGAAAGCACACTGTTTTTTTACCTTAATTGGGGAAGAAAAAAGGCTATAGGAAAGTCTAACCCTTCTAACCTAATGCTTATCAGCAGAAACAGCATTATAAGCGGGAGTTATGGGGACATTCACCAGTGCTTTTTTGGACCCAGTTTGTAAGGTTTACAGGTGGCAAGATATTTAAGTGGATGTTGACTTTATTAAAACAATTTCCGTGGTGGGGAAAGTCTTCCGTACTTATGCTTTTACAAGCCTTTCAGGGGGTGAGGTAGGAACATCTAGAGAGGGGATATGATTATTAATAGTATACCAAGAACAGAGTTAATAATTCAAGCAATCAGTATAAATTATTGTCAAACAAGTCCGCGTGCACCTTTTAGTATTAACAAACAGCAGCACTCTTTCCTATATATCTGTCTTAAGGGCTCAGTTAATATTAATTATTTCTGTCTCTTATCAATGCTACACTACTTGTTCATTATTTCTGTCCCTTATCAATGCTACACTACTTGTTCATTATTTCTGTCCCTTATCAATGCTACACTACTTGTTCATTATTTCTGTCCCTTATCAATGCTACACTACCCAGGACAGACCACTAAGTCAATGCAAACGACAATAAATGGATACAATATCAACAGCAGTTTGCGAGTAATTTGTAGCAGCCGGTACCAATAAACATGCCTTAATTCATCAAGGCTTCAGTTTGTGAGTAAATGCAGTAAACAGTTAGTACATTGAGCTCAGATAAAGAAACAAGAATTAAATACATAAGTATGTGAACATACCTCAACTGACTGGGACCTGATGCACTGGTTAATTTGAAAATGGCTGGTCAGGTAGATGATTATGTAACCTCTGATTACTTGAGAGAGGGAGGGAGGCGAAGGGCTGAACCGGGCTAACCAGTAAAGTAGATGCCTAGAGGCAGCATGTGCAGGTATGAGTTACAAGCCCGCTTTTTTGTTTCTTTTTATTTGCCCAATACTCTGTTCCTAGGCCCTACTGTTAAAAACCACACAGTTCCCTGCCTGCTTCTCAATTTACAATGCAGAGAGCCCGTTTTCCAATTCCCTTTTGTAGCACGCTTGTTTCAATTAGTTTATTGAGAAATGCACTGTTTGGTGGTGCAGAGAACAGTACGCTCTTCTGTTGAACAGTAGAAAGAACGCTGTTTTTACCATAATTGGGGAAGAAAGAAGACTACAGGAAAGTCTAACCCTTCCAACCTAATGCTTATCAGCATAAACAGAATTACAAGTGAGAGTCATGGGGACATTCACCAGTGCTTTTTTGGACCCAGGTTGTAAGGTTTACAGGTGGCAAGGTATTTAAGTGGATATTGACCTTATTAAAACAAGTTCTGTGGTGGGGAAAGTATTCCGTACTTATGCTTTTACAAGCCTTTCAGGGGGAGGTGAGGTAGGAACACCTCAACCGACTGGGACCTGATGCACTGGTTAATTTGAAAATGGCTGGTCAGGTAGGTGATCATGTAACCTCTGATTACTTGAGAGAGGGGGGAGGTGAAGGGCTGAACCGGGCTAAACCAGTAAAGTAGATGCCTAGAGGCAGCATGTGCAGGTATGAGTTACAAGCACGCTTTTTTGTTTCTTTTTATATGCCCAATACTCTGTTCCTAGGCCTAAAACCCACACAGTTCCCTGCCTGCTTCTCAATTTACAATGCAGAGAGCCCGTTTTCCAATTCCCTTTTGTAGCACGCTTGTTTCAATTAGTTTATTGAGAAATGCACTGTTTGGAGGTGCAGAGCACACTACACTCTTCTGTTGAACAGTAGAAAGCACGCTGTTATTACCTTAATTGGGGAAGAAAGAAGGCTGCAGGAAAGTCAAACCCTTCCAACCTAATGCTTATCAGCATAAACAGCATTACAAGGGGGAGTTATGGGGACATTCACCAGTGCTTTTTTGGACCCAGTTTGTTAGGTTTACAGGTGGCAAGGTATTTAAGTGGATATTGAGCTTATTAAAACAAGTTCCGTGGTGGGGAAAGTCTTCCGTATTTATGCTTTTACAAGTCTTTCAGGGGGAGATGAGGTAGGAACACCTCAACCGACTGGGACCCAGTAAAAAATAAAAAAAAAGTTAAGTCATTATCTTTCAAAAAATAAGGTGTAAAATGCACAACAGAACTTATAGAAACTTAAGGAAATATAGGCCTGGTGATCAAACACCCCAGACTATATAAGTGAATTTTTGATATGGACTTACTACTGGCATCTAGAGAGAAGAGGAATGAAGGTCAGCAGGACTAAGACAGAATATATGTGTGTGAATGAGAGGGAGGATAGAGGAATGGTGAGGATGCAAGGAGTAGAGGTGGCGAAGGTGGATGAGTTTAAATACTTGGGATCAATAGTTCAGAGTAACGATGAGTGTGAAGAGAGGTGAGGAAGAGAGTACAGGCAGGATGGAGTGGGTGGAGAAGAGTGTCAGGAGTGATTTGTGACAGATGAGTACCAGTAAAAGTGAAAGGGAAGGTTTACAAGAGGGTAGTGAGACCAGCTATGTTATATGGGTTGGAGACAGTGGCATTGATAAAAAGGCAGGAGTTAGAGCTGGGTGTGGCAGAGTTAAAGATGTTAAGATTTGCACTGGGTGTGATGAGGGTGGACAGGATTAGGAGTAAGTATATTAGAAGGTCAGCCCAGGTTGGAAGGTTTGGAGACAAAGCCAGAGAGGCAAGATTATGTTGGTTTGGACATATGCTGAGTATATTGAGAAAAAGATGTTAAGGATGTAGCTACCAGGTAATCGGAAAAGAGGAAAGCCTAAGATAAGGTTTTATGGATGTGGTGAGAGAGGACATGCAGGTTGTTGGTGTGACAGAGCAAGATGCAGAGGAAAGGAAGAAATGGAAACAGATGATCTACTCTGGTGACCTCTAATGGGAACTGACGAAAGAAGATGACGACTTACTACTGGCATCTGCCCTTAACCCCACCTGTTCTAAAACTGGCCCTGTTTGGAGGTGTTGCTGTAGCTTGTGTGGGGACTAGAGAAAATGCGGTCATTATTTCTTTAATTTTCCCCACAATCAAACCTCAGATTATATGCACAGAAGATTTTTATAGCTTGTCTGGGGGTTGGGGGCCTTGTGGTCATTATTTCTTTAAATTGTCTTATGAACATCAGAAATGTGCACAGAAGGTCACTATGCATGTGCTAGGCCTGGGAACAATATGGTCATTCTTTCTTTAACTTTTTTCTCAAACCTCAAAGGTGTGCATAGGAAGTCACTGTAGCTTGTGAAGGGGCAATGTTTTATCTAGGAGCAAAAAATTGAATTGCAGTATAAAACTGTGATCATTATTTTTTTCACTTTCTTTACAATCAAATACCAGAACCATATATTACAGTTGACTGTCTGCTAGAGGCAGAGGTAAGAAAGCACAATGTTTATGTATGTCTGACCAAAGCAAGTTGAAATATTTCTATTTATTCTTTCAGTTTCATCTTAGCAGATATCAGAAGGGGTACAATAAATGGGATGGTGGTTAAGGTGAAGTGGCATACTGTATATCTGTATGATAGCAGTACTTGAACTGTATGACTACAGTCATTTGTGTTATCCTTTTCATCCCAAATCCAACACAAGAAGGATACAAAGAAGGATGCTGTCTTTTTGGAGGAGAGAGTGTAGGGAGGCAGGCAGTATCCACAGACATGATTTATCTAACACCAGAAGGTGCCCTCACAAACATCAGTATTCTCAGTTTATTGTGAACTACTATTTTTAAATGTAAGCGTTAAGCTGTGGACACCTATTTTTCCTTGAAATAAAAAAAATAAGACTGAACTTCTTCTCTTAGTCATGATTTTTGTTCAGGCTATCATTGACTCAAAAGGTTAGAAAAATGCTCTAAAGTGCACCTCAGAGCATATATAATGCCATTTTACACAGTTATTTCATATAATGTACGGTCTTGGATAGTTAGGGTGCAGTGAAAAGATGCAAAAACAAGTAAATTAAATGAGTAAGATTGAAATTATTTTCTGTAGTCATGAATATTGTTCAGGCCATCACTGGATGAAAAGGTTATCTAAAAAGAGATGCACCCCCAATCTCGATTTACTTATTTTCTCTACAGTTGTTACAGAGCAGTCTTGGGCAGTTAATGTGTCAAAAGGATGCAGGAAAATGCTGAAGTGTAAAACAGAATGAGAAAAAAAGAAGAAAAAAATCTGAATTGTGTAGAAAAGCCAGGATGGGGGGAACTAGGTGATTTGTAGGAGGCAGTTGGTGGATCATAGGGAGGAGCCATGGAGAACTTTACCTAGGATACCGTTTCACCTAAGGTCAGCCCTGCATACTAGACAATTGTAATACACGATCACAATAGTTAAATGCCTGTTTATGTGAATGTCTGTGAGATAGGCCAACTTGGTGTGGTACATATGTGGTACACAGGCCTGTTGTAATGTAAGATAATTGCAACTATCTGTGCTCCTAAGTCTAGGTAGTCCGAACTAAATGCGTACTTTGGAGGGGTGGCAGCAACAAGCTTATAATTAAGCTGGAAGCATTTAGTAGCCCCCAACTTGAAACTTGCTGGGGACCACCACAACGCTAACACCAGCCCATCCTTAAACTAGTCACAACCACAGTTTAGGATTCAGACAGATGTGCAACAATGCAACCTTCACTACTCAGAAAAAAACAAATTGCACTTTTCCACATTTTTACAATAATGCAGATGTTCGTTGTGTTTCACTGTTGCAGTCATCACACTTGGGTTATCCTGCCAAGGGTAGTGCTCATTCAGCCCGAATACCAGAGGCTTAGTATTTCTGTGTCAGTTGCTGCCGCTTCAGGACTGACGTCAGTGGTATAAAAACAGGCAGCCGACGCCGTTGCATCAGTCTTTCCTGCAAAGGAGCCCAAAGCAGAAGCAGTTAGCACGAGTGCCAATCGGTCGCTATTAGTCTTCATTTCCAAAATTGAAGTTGAAGTCTTCTAAAGCTAAGTACCCCGTTAGAGATCCTTTTTTCTTGCTCTAACCGATGTCAGAAAAAGTTAACAATTGTCTCGCCTGTGGAAAGCAAATGCCACACCGAGATTTCCATTCTTACTGCGTCACCTGTTTAGGCCCAGACCACGACGTCCCTCGCTGCTGGTTTTCTGCTTTGTTCAACACCCGAACTATTTGTTGTCGGGTCCATATTGTAGCTAAATACTTTCACTCTTGATCTCCGTATTCCGAAATGGCTTTGGTAAGCCATCCGACTACCGATCTTCTGAAAAACGTAAGGATAAAGACAGAGACAGACCTCACAGGTCCAAAACTGCTGATGACATTTCCGTTAAGCTAGTCACCAGTTCACCGGTACTTAGTGAGGCGCTTTCGCAGCCCTTGATGCCCGCTTCAGTGGATTCGCAGGCCGCTAATGAGACCCGTTCAGAGTACAGTATGCCGCGAAACTCTTCTTTGACTACGGAACGTGCAGATGTCTCTACCTTGGATGGGGCCAGAGCCACTGTGCAGGCACCGGCTTCTGAGGAAGTTCCTCACACTACCAATATTCAACACAAACCAACGACTTCTTTCACATCTTCAGTTCTTTATAAACCTACCGAGTTTCTAAGGCCCAGAGTACGAGCTACGCCTAAAAAACCAATGACCCAAACTCAAGCGCCAATCACAGATGCTTAAAATGCTGAAAGACCTTATCATGCTGATTAGGGAAAGCCAGCCTTCCCCTGCTAAACGGAAAAGAGACTTGTCCCCAGCAGCTTTATCTGACCAAGAGTCTGAGGTTTCTGATTAGGAAGACATGCCCTTATCTGCTTATGAGGATTCAGATGCAGAGGAATCAATTCCTTCTGCCTCTCCTCCAAAGGATTTTACTTTTGGTGAAACCTTACATACTTTGAGAGAGCATTTCCATTGGGAATGCCAGGATTATCCTCAGTCCAAATAGAGACTCGGGGAATTTTTAGATTTACCACAGCACAGGCCTTTAGCTGTCTCTCCTGTTCTGGATGTTGTGGATGATGTCTTTATGGAATCCAGCCTAACTCCTGATACTCTACCTCCTGCTCCCAGGAAACTTGACAGGTACTACAGAGTCCCTGACTCATACAAATTTCTTTTCAAGAATCCTACTGCTGACCCAGGGGTCATCTCCCAAGGACCTAAAGGAATAAAAGCAACTACAGCTAAGAATCCCACCCCCTCGGACAGGGATTCCAGAGCGTTAGACAGATGGGGTAAAAAAGTATACACCTCTGCAACTCTTGCCATTAGAGCATTAAATTGTCAGTTCCACATGCTGAAATACCAGCAACATACTGTGGAACTTATTAAGCAAAAATTATCTACCTCCCCTGACTGTCCAGAAAATAAAGAATTACAGGAGGTTATGCATTCTGCAAGCCAAGTCAGCAGGCATACCCTGCAATGTGGTTTTGACACCCTAGAAGCATCTTGCAGGGCAGCAGTCACAGGTTCTGTACATCGAAGGCATGCCTGTCTTAAGGAACAGACCTTGCCAGACCATGTCAAATCAAAATTATTGGATGCACCTCTGAACAAAGACAATCTGCTTGGCACCAAAGCAGAAAAGGTTTTAAAAAAGATGGAAGAAAAAGCTAAGTCTATGCAGACAGTCTAGATTTTTTGCAAGTACAGCCTCCAAGATTCAGTAGGCATTGCCCCTCAAAACACTGGTCCTTTCCAGCCCCCTCAAGGCCACCTCAGACTAGACCTAGGGGAAGCAGATCCCCCAGACAACAGTCTCAGGGTATGCAGAGATCTAAGCAATGGACTACCTCCACTTCTAAAACAGGGAGTGCTAAGCCACTCCCATATGGAAAGAATTCACAATGACTTCTCAACTCCTCCCCTCACCTCTGCCCAATTGCTCATGGCCCTAGGAGGAAAACTTGACTACCATGCAAAAAACCGGGCCTCCATCACCAACGATCGATGGGTCCTCAACATAGTATCCCAGGGGTACACATTTTATTTCCACATGCTGCCAACCCCAAAAGGGTTCCCAGATCTTCCTCCAAACCAGTGGGCAGAGGCAAAAACCAAGTTCGGTCCCTGCTCTCCATAAGGGCAATTCATCCTGTTCCTGCAGAACAGATAGGCCTAGGTTTTTATTCCTTACTTTTCCTGGTACCCAGAAACGAGGGCACCTGGTGCCCAATCTTAGATCTATCCATTCTAAACACCTTCCTGGTGGTACCAAAATTCAAAATGCTCACCCTACAGCAACTTCCCCCTATGCTGTCCAAAGATGCCTGGTTAGGCACCCTACACCTAACGGAGGCCTATCTGCATGTTCCAGTCAGGGACTCCTGCAGGAAATATCTACATTTCAGGGCAGGATCTATGCATTATCAGTTTTCTGCACTTCCCTTTGGTTTGTCCACTGCTCCCAGAGTTTTCACAAAATGCCTGGCTCCAGCCATTGCCTTTTGCAGACAAAGAAATATTCAAATTTACCCCTACTTGGACCACTGCCGGATTCAGGCAGACAGTCAGGAAAAGCTGTTGCAGCACCTGACATTTGTAAAGGACTTTCTAACCTCACTGGGGTACACTATCAGTGAAATGAAATCCAAACTAGTCCCCAGTCAAAAAATTGTATTCCTGGGAGCAAGCTTGGACACAGCATCCCAGATGGCATTTCTTACTCCAGAAAAACAAGCCTGTCTGACAGGCTACTTCTCTCAAATGGCCACCAGAACTCAGTTATCCACAAGGAAAGTCCTGCAAGCTCTAGGGTTCATGGCCTCCTGCATTCTACTAATTCCATATGCCAGACTGCATATGAGGAAACTTCAATGGTACTTAAAACATTTTTGATGCCAACATCCTCAGGAACTGGAAACTATCACACCTATGATACCTTGTCTAAGGAAAGAGTTTCTTTGGTGAGCAGCAGCATGCAACCACAACAAGGGACTTCCCTTTACACAACCCCACACTGCCCAGACCCTAACCACAGACACATTAGACTATACCTGGGGTGCACATCTGGATGGCAGGTGCATTCAGGGCCCACTGGAGCCCAAATCAATTTAATCTGTAAGTCAACCAGAAAGAGACGCTAGCTGTTCAGCATGCTCTAACAGCTTTCAGATCCCTACTCTCTCCAGGGCCTCTTATAATCAAAACTGACACCACCACAGTGATGAGGTACATCAACAAGCAGGGGGGACCCACTCTTACCCACTCTGCATGCTAGCCATGACCCTTTGGAACACAGCCTTAGCCATGCATATTCACCTGCAAGCCCAATTCCTGCCAGGCAACCAAAACTCTCTGGCAGACAACTTAAGCAGAAATCTCCTAGACCCGCATGAGTGGCAATTAAACCACAACACCTTCAGCCTTGTGACCCAGAAATAGGGTACCCCGAAGTTGGACCTATTTGCCTCCCCCTACAATCACCAGCTCAGCAAATTCTGCACCAGGGAACCTCACAGAAAAGCCTGGAAAGTGGACACCCTGTCCTTCCACTGGGAAAACCTCTCAATCTATGCATTCCCCCCTTCCTCTTCTTACCAGAGTACTACTCAAAATAAGGGAGGAGAGACCAAAGGGCAATCCTAATTGCCCCAGACTGGCCATGCCAGCACTGGTACCCACTACTGAGCAGTCTGTCTCCATTGCCTCCATGGCATCTCCCTCAGATTCCAACTCTCCTGACTCAGCAGGAGGAAGAGTGCTTGCATCCACAATTGCACACCCTGAACCTGGCAGCCTGGCTTATTCCTTGGCTTCTCCTCCAGTGGCCAACCTAAGCAAGCAGGTCCTGAATGTTATACGTGAAGCCAGACAACCCAGTACTAGAAACTCCTATGCTGACAAGTGGAAAAGGTATTGTTCCTGAATCCAGGCTAAAGGAGTTGAACCAGCACAGCCATCCTTACCTCTCATCCTGGATTATCTAGCAGACCTACTCCACAGGGGCCTTTCCTTCTCTTCCATTAAAATCCATGCCTCTGCCATCTCTGCACATTACAGCACTGAGCCACCTCTCTTCTCACACCCTCTCATCAAGCAGTTCCTGAGAGGGGCTAACAACTTAAGGCCTCCAAGAAGAGCCCCTACCCCTGCCTGGGACCATAACTTTGTGTTGGAAAAGCTCACACTCCCCCTTTTGAGCCTGCAGCTTCAGCAGAGTTAAAATTCCTCTATTGGAAAACAGCCTTGCTTTTGGCCATCACTTCAGCTAAAAGAGTGTCTGAGATACAAGCACTTATGGCTGTGGAACCCTTCATCATTTTCCATGCTGACAGGGTCTCCCTCAGGACTAACCCAACTTTCATGCCTAAAGTAGTGTCCAGTGTGGCTCTCAACCAATCTGTTCATTTGCCCACCTTTTTCCCTAAACTGCAAAATAAGGGGGAAAGGATCCTGCACTCTCTAGATGTGCACAGACAGCTCAGATTCTACCTGGATAGGACTAAGCCCTTTAGGAAATCTGACCAGTTACTAGACAGCTTTGCACCAGGGGCAGAGGGCAAGAACATATCAAAACAAACCATCTCCAAATGGATAGCACACTGTATCCATTTATGTTACAAACACCATGGAAAACCACCCCCAAAGGGGGTCAGAACACATTCCACTAGGGCAACTTCAACCTCTACAGCCTTTCTCAGAGGAGTCCCTACCAGGGACATTCTGGAAGCTGCACCATGGAGTTCTGTTCATACATTCCCCAAGCATTACCACCTGCCTATCTTTTCCAAAGCCAGGGCGGGCTTTCAACTGCAGTCCTGCAGGGCAAACTAGCCAGCCCCAACTCTTCTTGACTGCCTCCACCCATTTTTCAGCTTTGGGAATCAACCCAAGTGTGATGACTGCAACAGTGAAACACGAAGAACATAGTACAGTTGTGTACACTTACCATAAATGTAGATGTCTGAGTCCATTCACTGTTGCAGTCCTGGTTTCCCACCCTCCAGCCCCCTTGTTTATCTCTCTCTTCCTCACTCCTTACAGGGCTATTGGTATTTACTTTTTACTGGTGGTGTTATTCCACCATAACTTAGCTCCCTATTTGGGGGCTCCTGACATTTGGGGCAAGAAAAACTGATGTAATGGTGTCGGCTGCCTGTTTTTATACCACTGACAACCTGACGTCAGTCCTGAAGCGACAGCGACCAACGCAGAAATACTAAGCCTCTGGTATTCTGGCCGACTGAGGGCTACCCCTGGCAGGATAACGCAAGTCTGATGACTGCAACAGTGAATACACTCGAACAGCTACATTTATGGTAAGTGTACACAACTGTACTTTCATAGACATGCATCCTCTGCATAGTGCTGAATTGCATTAGCTGTAATTAGCATGTCTGTGAGTGGCTCACATGAGCAATCTCTGTTTTAGTATTAATTTCATTTCCTGTTATACTCCTCATGTTAAATGAGCAAGTGGTTTTGCAACAAATGAAGAATATAGTGTGGTATTTGTTTTTTTTTTGTTTTTTCACGGTTTACTTAGTTTTTCTCTATAACCACACACAAACTGATGTCATGGTAGGTATTGATCAGTAATTTAAATAAACCAACAAAAAGTGATGGATAAAAACAATTCACTTCTTTAAAGGAGCAACTTCTTAGTTATATTGCTGTTTCAATACAATATCACCTTAATTGTTAATTTTCAGCATGAGATTTTCCACCTGCAGGAACTAGTTGACCATTTATCTTTCTAGACAGCAAGAAACTTTTACTCATATGTTTAGAATGTAAATGTAGTAGACTATACCAGCGGTCCCCAAACACCAGGCTGTGGATCCTTTTGTACCGGGCCGCTAGGCATGGAGAGAGAAAGGAAAATGTGAATGTGTGTATGTATGTTAATGAGTATGTTTGTGTCTGCGTGTATGAAAGCTGAATGTATGTGTGTGAAAGAAAGAGACTGTGTGTGTGTATGAGAGAGAATGAGCAGTGAGATTATTCGAGCCATTAGTTTACATTCGCTAAGCAGCACTTTTACTGTTTAGTGAGTGTAAAATAAAACCAAAAAAAGTGTGTGTGTGTGTGTGTGTGTGTGTGTGTGTGTGTGTGTGTGTGTGTGTGTGTGTGTGTGTGTGTGTGTGTAAGAGAGAGATCCCTGGCAGCAGCAGCAACAATGAGGTTTGCGTATCGTTTGTGTACCTCTTGATCATACTACTCATCCTCTTGCACAATAAATCTGAACAGAGCCACAAATAATAGGACAGATTTTAAATATTGCTTTTATAAATTTAGAAATTCATTATATTTTCATAACAGTTATTATCTTGTACTTTTTTCTTTGTTATTGTCAGTCATACTTTACAAACTGGAGCTTTTCTCCTTGGGTCTCCGTTGAAAAAGGACACCTGCCCAGTCGGACTAATCCAGTCAACAAATGTCAGATAAATAGTCAATAAGGTTGCCATTAGGTTTGTACCTCTCGACTATACCACTTAACCTCTTACACAATAAATATGGACACATACCTCTCAACCTCTTAGATCAAGAAATCTAAACAAAGCCAAAAATAATTGGGGGGGGGGCAAAGGCCCAAAAATAGGGACACTTTTAAGTACTCCTCTTAGAAGCTTAGAAAGTAGATAGAAGTACAGGTTTTGCATTAACATGTATTTTCAGGAGTGTATGAAGTGTACAACTCAACTGTCTGTCATTATTTTCTGATTTCAAACCTCAATGATCTGCCAGTGATTTGCTGGAAAATAACAGTTTTATGAGAAACAAACCAAAAATATGAGGAAAAATCTGGACATTCTGCGAAAATCTTTACAGTTGAGAGGTATGCTGGACATAGCCAAATAATAGGGACAGATCTTAAATATTGCTCTTATAAACTTAAAAAAAGTCAATAAGGTTATCATTAGGTTTACGTACCTCTCAACTATAGTAGATCAATGTTATGCTGTTAAGTAGACTGTACACTTTTTTTTTTTTGGTAATTATTACCAGTTGTCTTTTTACTGCAGTGGTGGTGCTGCGGTCGCGTTGTCGCCTCACAGTTAGACATTGCCCGTTCGATTCTCAGTTAGAGCGTCTTCTGTGTGACGACATGCGTGAACGGGAGTTCCTTCGTTGAAGGTCATGCGTTAGGCCTGGCAAGCCAGCATGTAAAACTCTACTGCCAATCATTAGCGGACCAGAGTTCCGCTGTGGCGACCCCTAACCGGGAAAAGCCGAAAGACACAAACAAACAAACAAATTACCAGTTGTCTTTTTATTGTACTTTGGAGCTTTTCTCCCTGGGTCTCTGCTGAAAATGGGCTTGTAGTCCAGTCGGGCCTCCCTGGTAAACAAATGTCAAATAAATAAATTTTATGCACCTTATTATGCACGTGATGGCTGGTCCATGGAAAATTGTCTTATATGAAACTGGTCTTTGGTGCAAAAAAGTTTGGAGACCGCAGGACTATACATTAATTTAGGAAGTTGAGGCATTGCGGGTTTAACATTTCATTATGCCATGGCCATGAATTTCAGGGCCAGGAATTTCAGGTCTTAGAAAAAAATTCAAGTGCCTATCCTTATAAATAAAATAAGATGCATTGAACACCTGTATAATTTTTGGGAAAAAAAACATAATTTGCTGTTGTTTATGTAAGAAGTGCATAGCCAAATCCAAAAGGTTTGTTGTTTACACTTGTTACTGAACATGACCAGTACACTTTCAGCAACTGCTCAGGTGAACATGGTACCAACCTGCACAGGCTTGTGTGTATACACCCACCACACATAATGTTTAACAGCCTACAAGCTGTCAGTCCGTGATCACACTCCTAATTGCTTATAAACAGCTCGAAAACTCTGCAACTATTAAAAAAAATTTCAGTTTAAAAGGTAGTCTCTATAAGTGATCAGGATAAATTTCACTTGGTGACAGTTTGTGTATAGCGCTGGACATGTACACCCTCCACAAAATATGGATGGATACACACAGACACACACATAAACACACGAACAGGCAAGCTTTCAATCATACATGCATGTATAACTGTGTGCACATGTATGCATACATAGATGCACACAGATACACACTCACTCAAGATTCCAGTGATATTCCATCACTGGCAGGCACACACAAATGTGCAAGTCTGCTTACCCAGAGTTGCAACTTGCATAAACAGAAGTAACATATCTCCTCTGTTGTGCTATCCTGTGCTACACTCAGGTATGTATTCTTATAGCAAAATGCTATGTGGCTAATAGATATATTGCACATTCACTGCTCTGCTTGGACCTTTTGTAGTACAGCGGTCAGTGTATAACAATACTATTCAAGTTCTGACTCAGCGATCTGATCTGTGAATTGCAGGAACCTACTTTGCATAGGCCTTACCAATATAACTACCTTAGGTAATGAAAGTGCGGTGGTATTAGCAGTTACTTTTCTTTAATGTCTCCCCGGACCCAACACATACACACACCCTGACATTTGCTCACATAGCAAAACATTCATCACATTTCTTATTTCTGGAACCAGATTCCTACCAAGGCAACTAGTTCTTCCATTGAATCTGGGATTGTTATGACCACTCAGCCCATGGAGACTTGTGAACTTAACCTTTGGCTGCTATTTTCCTCCCAGAAACCATTTAGTCTTGTGCCACTACTGCTGCCTATAAAAAACTGCAGTGACCAACCACAACAGAGAGCCATGGCAAGCAAGCAGTAAAGTGGAAAATATTAGCAAGTAAAACTATTTTTAACAGCTGAGCATTTCTGCTCTGCCTTATGTGAGGTACAGGTAACTTGATCAGTATCAAGTGTGGTTCTAACAGTGGGATATGATTCAGGAGTACATTCTTGAGTGAAAGACATCAAACTGATTTGTTAAAAGGCACTTCGTGAAAGATGCTTTTAGCAATGGCTGACACTGTCAAGTCAAAGAAAGCCACATCAAGTGTTTTTTGCAGATGGTAGACCTTCCATCCTCCAAACCTCCAAGTGATGGGTTGCACACTCGTGTGCCATTTATTTATATTAACACAAAAAGTGCTATAAGGCAGAGAAGGAGATATATGTGATTTTTTTAAATAGTAAAGTCAGGTCTTTCTCTTAGACTTTAACTTAAGTAACATATATACAAACTAACTACTGCGATCATCCATTGTTGAAAGCATTTTTTTACAGTACTGGATAATCAGTTTTAATCTATCTTTTGTTTTGGAATTCAGTTGATATCCCATAAAATAGTTGTTAGCTACTGTCTAATTTATACTGTATTAAACATATTTGAGCTTCTGTTTTCATTTCTGCTTTTGAAGATTATTGTTCTAAAAGTGCATTTTGAGTTTATCTAAGGATTTTTTTGAAACAGTGCTGTAAATACAGAGGCAAGAGTTGAAGGACACACAGGAGAAAAACACTTTCCTTACATTGCCAGTTTTAGGGCTGTTGTACAGTAAATGTGTATGAGTGACATGAATGATTTTGGTTTTAATGTAGTAGCCCTCGAGTGGTATAAAAGAAGCTTCCTTTATTTGTGAAATGTTTTGTTCTTCTGATACACTTAGACACTGGTTGTTGTGCTTGTTAACCAAGGAATAGAAGTGGATGCTGTTGTTGACTCTGGGGAAAGTAGAAACAGTTAATATGCACGTATTTGGGTGCATTTTGGATTTCACATAGTTGGCTGCCTCTCTGAGCACAGACAGTGGCACCACAATAGCTTTATTTCTTTCTGGAATTATTTTTGGTTAAGAACGTGAAAAACCTCGCAACACAGTTGTAGATCAGAGTGTATGTGATGTGTCTTTAAGAAGCATGTCAAGGACTGAGCGTGTACATATAAATACCAGGCATGTGCTATTCCCAGTGCCATTTTGAGACTGCAGCCAGACAGTATGATCGCAGTACTTAGTTTGTATATATATTACTTGAGTTAAAGTCAATACATTTCTATCTTGATGTGTTTATGTATAATAAAGCTGCTTGAGCAGAACCCACAAAGACTCTTCTGTTGCGTCCAAAGTAGGAGAGCGACATGTCAGAACCGGGATTGCAGAGAATAATATTCGGAGCCATGAAATGCAGAGATGACAGTGAAGATAAACTAAGAGAAACAAGCACAGAAAAGAGCCAGAAAAGATTCAAAGGTAATGAAAGTTCATATAAACTGCTTATTCTATAAAAAATATAAAATGGAGCATTACAAAGGCACAAGCCGCATTATTAAACAAGCGGGAGGCACGAAAGGTTTATTAACTAAGGGAAATGTTTAAAATTTAAGATATTTGACAAAATGATTATCAGAATAGTAAAACAAGTATGTTTAAAGCAAATCAAGCAAAATGAATATGTTTAAAGTAAAACAGGCATGCTTAAGGTAAAACAGGCATGTTTAGAGTAAAATGAGCACAAGAAACGTACAATGGACATGAAAAGAAATTAAACGAGCAAAAAGAATATAATAAGGGCAGAAAAGGGCACATTAAGCATAAATAAAGCAAGGCGACTGCGTGTTTTGGCATAACTACAACTTCGTATTGTGCGAAGGGCATAACTAGAGTTATTCGAAGTATCTCAAAGTGTGTAAAAGTGTTTACAGTGTGTGCTTATTACTGTGTATGTATTTGTTTATTTGTGAGCAAAGTACAGTCAAAGTATAGCCATTTAGAAAATTTTCCTGTGCTAGGCGTGTCTATTCGCAAAGTGCTGCCATTACAGAGTGTTTGTTGCACTGTAAAGAATTGCCTAGCAAGGTACTGCCATTTTGGAGAAATTTCAGTGTGTTGTCTACAGTTTATTCATAAAGTGCA
Organism: Protopterus annectens; assembly: GCF_019279795.1. Lineage (NCBI taxonomy): Eukaryota > Metazoa > Chordata > Ceratodontiformes > Protopteridae > Protopterus > Protopterus annectens. The sequence continues at coordinate 474,615,934 of NC_056749.1, read as the reverse complement.
ATTACTTTGAAATGTTATTGACTCTGAGCCTTTCTTGCCCAGTTCATTTGCATTGTGCAGTTATTTGATATTCTTACACTGATAAGAGGTGATTACTTGCAATACAGTAATTTCAAGAGTATTACACTGCTCGAGAGACTTATTTCACAAAGTTCAGTTACACAGAGGCTTGCTGTGCTATTGGGCAAAGTTACAAACACTGGCATAAATTTCTGGCATATGTGTATGTGTTTGTGCTTATTTTCAAAAACCTTCACTGGCGTGTGTTAATATGGCAGATGGATTTTGAAAGCCCTTTCCATTTGTATTTGATCAGAATATTGCAGATAATTGAGATTATTTGAGCAAGAGTACTATATTTTTATACAAACAGCCTATCCAGATAAAGATGCATGCAGCAGGGCATTCATTTTGCTAAAATGATCAGGGTCAGGGGCCAGAGAAAGAGAGCGTTCATTTGTGTATGCACCAGCAGTATATGAGGGAGAAGGTGAAAAACGTCATATTGTTGTACAGGCTGAACCAAGGGAAGACCCCAAGTGTTTGAAGCGCAGTGTAACCCCCAGACAGATATTTCATAAGAGAAGCATTTGTTTTACATGAGAGATCAGAAACCAGGGGAAACTTTTGCAGCTTATATAACTGACCTGAGAAACAAAGCCAAAGTGTGTCGGTTTGGTGACTTAAAAGATGAGTTAATAAAGGACAGGCTCATGTGTGGTATTAATAGTGCTGCTGTGAGAAAGATTTTGCTTCATGACAGTGAGTTAACATTGAGTAAAGCCATTGGGATTTGTCAAATCCATGAAGTGACAGAAAAACACACAAATATGCTTGCAAGTGTCAACAGCATGGTTTCAGCGGGCTCCAGACAAATGTAGATAGCATGCAACAAGTGGCAAACAGAAGTAGGCTTAAGCACATGGCAGCCGCACCCCCTGCTGGCTCACCAGGGAAACCATGTAGCTTATTAGCAAGTTCTTAGACTAGTTCAGTTAAAGTAGCATGCTCAGTGAAGTACAAGCGTGAATCAGCAAAACTCAAGTACAGCTTTATTGTTTAACTGTTGCAATTGTGGTGCAAATCATGAGTCTAAAAGAGAGAAATGCTTAGCATTTGGTCAGCAATGTCACAAGCGTAAACAATGGATCCATTTTCAAAAGTTTTGCAAATCAAGTAAACCCCACTCAGTTGTAAAGAAAGGTCACACAAAAAAGCAAGTTGATCAAATAGACTGTAATTCTGCTTTCTATGTAGATAGTGCGTCAGAAATTGATGAGAGACTTGATGCAGTGAATTTATTGACAAACAGCGAAGTATTTTGTACAGTCCAGATCAATGGCAAATTCACAGAGCTGAAATCAGACATTGGTTCAAAGTGTAATGTTATATCAGCAGAGACATTTGCTAAAGTGAGAACTAATGAACAACTCAGTGTGGCCAGTAGTGCGAAACTTGTTTTTTATGGAAGTGAAGAAATTCAAACCAAAGGCTCAGTGATGCTTTCATGTTATTTGGCCAAGAACTGTTGCAACTTGTTATTCTATGTAGTGCGAAGATCAGTACAGTCTTTATTGGGTCTCAAAGACAGTTTGAGAATGAATCTGCTTTCTTTCACCAAAGACGTTCATCACATAAGTACATCTCCTAGTTCCAGTTTTTCTGAAGCCATGCTATTCTATGTAGTCCGAAGACCAGTGCAGTCTTTATTGGGTCTCAAAGAAAGTTTGAGAATGAATCTGCTTTTTTTTACCAAAGAACTGATGCACTTATGCATCTCCTAGTTCAAAGAATTGATGCACTTATACATCTCCTAGTTCCAGTTTTTCTGAAGCCATTTTCTCAGAGTATGCTGATGTTTTCGATGACAAGTTAGACAAACATCCAATTGTGTATTCCATGAAGTTAGACCCAGAGGTCACTCCAGTGGTCAGAGCAGCAAGAAGAGTTCTAATAGCTGTGCAGGATAAAGTTAAGGCTCATCTGGATAAAATGGTACAGCAAGGTGTAATTTGTCCAGTTAAAGAACCAACTGAATGGATGTTGTCTATGGTAGTAGCTTAAAAGAAAGGCTCAGATGAAATCAGAATACGTATTGACCCAAGAGATTTGAACAAAGCATTGAAAAGATCATATCATCCAATGCACACAGTCTGAGACATCGCAGGCCTGATACTGAATGCCACTGTGTTTTCTGTCTTGGATGGAAAAAGTTCATTTTGGCAAGTGATGCTTGATCGCAAATCATTACTAACCACTTCTGGTACCCCGTTTGGCAGACACAGTTTCCTAAGGATGCCATTTGGACTAAATTCTGCAAGTGAAGTCTTCCAGCATGCAATGGAGCAAATTTTTTTGGGTTATCCTTGTGTCGTAATAGTAGATGATTTATTGGTTGGAGGCAATAAAAAGCAGAGTATGACAGAAACCTAAAGAGAGTTCCAGACAAAGCACATGAAGTAAACTTGAAGCTCAATCCTCTGAAGTACAAATTCAGATTACCAGAAGTTGCATACGTAGGTAATTTATTTACAGGCACTGGCTTGAGACCAGACCCGACCAAGCAAGCAGCTATTCTTGAGATGTCAGCACCAGACATTATTCAAGCTTTACAGCATTTCCTAGGCATGATCAATTATTTAGGCAAGTTTATGCCAGACTTCAGTGAGTTGACAGCACCTTTAAGAGACCTGATGCACAAAAATGTTGTATGGTCATGGTTAGAACAGCACCAGAAGGCATTTGGAGACCTTAAAAAGAAAATTGCCAACCCGTCTACATTAAGATACTATGATGTGAATAAACCAGTCACTGTTTCCTGTGATGCTTCAAAACAGCAGACCAGTAGCATATGCATCTAGAACAGTTACCCAAACTGAAATGCGGTATGATCAAATCGAGAGAGAACTTTTGGCAATAGTATTTGCACATTCCAAGTTTGATGATTATGTTTATGGTTGAGCTGTTCAGATTGAAACTGACCAGCAACCTTTAGTCAGTATTCTAAAGAAGCCTATTAATTCACCTCCAGCGAGATTGCAAAGAATTATGCTCAAATTGCAAAAATACAACTTCAAAATGACAAACTACTCTGTCTGGCTGATGCCTTATCCAGATTGCCCAGAAAATACAACAGCTTGATACAGAGAATTTTGACTTTGACATGATGGCAGTGCGTAATTTTTCTACCACTAGGCTTGATGAGTTAAGAGATCACACAAGGAATGATCCAATTTTGCAAAAGCTCAATCACTGCATTAATGTTGGATGGCCGTCAAAGCAATCTAGTGTACCACCTGAGGTGCAAACCTATTTTCCTTACAGAGATGAAATGTTGACAGAAGATGGCATTATTTTCAAAGATCCTAAGATCATTGTTCCTGCTTCCGTACAAGAATATATCCAGATTTTGCATCGTGGTCACCCATTATGTTCTTCATGTTTCACTGTTGCAGTCATCACATTTGGGTTATCTGCTTGCAGTAGCCCTCAGACGGCCTGATTAACAAAGTTTTGGGTCATGCGTTGGTTGCTGTCTCTTCTTCCATGATGTCAGGTCATCAGGGGTATAAAACATGCAGCTGACACCATTACATCAGTCTTTCTTGCCATGCGGTGCCCGAAGCAGCAGCAGTTTGCAAGTGCCGGTTGGCCGACTCCTGAAATTTTCATTTTCGAGTTTCAGAACCAAAGTCTTCAACTAAAAGCTTCTTCTTGCTCTAAACCGATGTCAGTAAATAATTGCATTTCTTGTGGAAAGCAAATACCTTGTAAAGATTTTCATTCATACTGTATTCCTTGCTTAGGCCCTGACCACGACGTACCTCGCTGTCAGTTTTATGCCTTATTCAAACCACGAACTATCCATTGTTGGTATATTTTCGCTTCTAAATATTTTGGTACATGCTTCAGTTATCCAGATATGTCTTCGGTAAGCCATCCGACTACCGACATTCTGAAAAAAACGCAAAGATAAAGACAGAGACAGGCCGCCTAGGTCCAAAGCTGCACGACGCTTCCCCTAAGCCAGTCGCCAGTTCGACGGTACTCAGTGAGGCGCTTTCACAGCCCCTGATACCCGCTACTTCAGATTCGCAGGCCTCTACTGAGACCCATTCGGCGTCCGGTATGCCACGAGATGCTTCATTTGGGGAACCTGCGGATGTCTCTACCTTGGATGGGTCCGGAGCCTCTGTGCAGTCACCGGCTTCTGAGGGTGTATTCAGGCCTACTGACTTGCATATTAAACTGATGCCATCTTCTTCCTCAAAGCCTAAAATTCATACCATGCCTAGAAAACTGACACCCAGGCCGCATGGTCAGGCCTTTATGCCTAAAAAACAAATGATCAGAATGGCTGAAGACCTAATAATCAGGGGAGCCAACCTTCCCCCTCTGAGACCTAGGACTGATTTTGCTTATGATACTTCTGACCAGGATTCTGAAATTTCTGTTTCCTCTGATGACCAGGATTTACCCTTATCTACCTATGAGGATTCTGATGCTGAGGACTACATTCCCTCTCCTTCCCTCCCGGAGAATCTCTCTTTTGGTGAAACTTTGCATACTCGTAGGGAGCATTTTCGTTGGGAAAGTCAGGATTTCTCTGATTCTAAAAAGAGGCTTAGGGATTTCTTACACCTGCTCCAGCACAGGCCTTCAGCTAGCCCTCCTGTACTAGACATTGTTGACGATGCCTTTATGGATACTAGCTTGGCCCCGACTCTTTACCTCCTGCTCCCAGAAAACCTGATGAATATTACAGGGATGTTCTTCGTGTTTCACTGTTGCAGTCATTACACTTGGGTTATCCTGCTGGCAGGCTACCCTCAGGTGTACTGAATTCCAAAGTCTAGGTCGGGCGTCGGTTGCTGTCGCCTCTTCCCTGACGTCAGTGTGCCAGGGGTATAAAAGATGCAGCCGACGCCATTTTCTTCAGTCTTTCTTGTCGCACGGCGCCCAAAGCATAAACAGTTCGCAAGTGCTAGTCAGCCAACTCCTGAGATTTTCGTGTTCGAATTTCAGATCCAAAGTCTTCATTATAAGCTAAGTACCCCGTTGGGGAAACTTTTTTCTTGCTCCAGACCGATGTCAGAAAAAGTTAATAACTGTATTTCTTGTGGGAAGCAAATACCTCATAAGGACTTTCATTCTTACTGTATTCCTTGCCTAGGCCCTGACCACGACATTGCTAGTTGTCAGTTTTGTGCTAGATTTAACCAACGCACTATTAAGTGTCAGTACGATTTTGCATTACACTATTTTGGCAGAAGATTTAATTATACCATGTCGTCGGATAGCCATCTGACTACCGGAATTCACAAGAAACGCAAAGAAAAAGAAAGGGACAGGCATCCATGGTCCAAAACCGACGACGAGGCTTCTTGTAAACCAGTCGCCGGTTTGCCGGTTCTCAGTGAGGCGCCTTCGCAGCCCCTGACACCCGCTACTTTAGACCCGCAGGCCGCTACCGACTCCCATGTGTAGTCACCTAGGCTGCTGGAAGCTCAAGGTATTGGACCTTTGGAGACTATTCCCTCAGATGGGTCCGGAGCCGCTGAGCAGGCATTGGCTTCTGAGGGTGTTTTCAGACCAACTCAATTATACATTAAAATGACTTCAGCTTCAAAGGCAAAGACTAAAGCACTCTTAAAGACAAAGAAACAAGTACAACAGCCTCATGGACAGGCCTCCATGCCCAAAAAACAGATGCTCAAAGTGGCCGAAGACTTAATTACTTTGATCAGGGGTTCCCATCCCCCACCTGATAAAAGGCCTAGGCAAGAGACAGAATATGAAGATTCAGATCAGGTTTCCATTTCATCTGATTCCTCTTCTGATCAGGAATACTCTCTTCCTCCCTATGAGGATTCTGATGCTGAAGAATCTATCCCTTCAGCCTCTCCTCCTGAGGATTACTCTTTTGGGGAAACCTTGCATACCATGAGGGAGCATTTCCACTGGGAGATCCAAGAATTTTCAGAATCTAAGAAAAGGCTCAGAGACTTCCTTTTACTACCACAACACAGTCCCCTAGCTATTCCACCTGTGTTAGACATTGTTGACCCCTGACTCCTTACCTCCAGCTCCTGTTAAGCCGGACAGGTACTACAGGGTTCCTGACTCTCATAAATTCCTTTTCAAAAACCCTGTTGCTGACCCAGAAACTATCTCTCAGGGTCCCAAAGGGGTCAAGGCTTCCGCTGCAAAAAACCTTCCCCCCTCTGACAGGGATTCTAGGGCATTGGACAGATGGGAAAAAAAAGATTTATACTTCTGCTACCTTGGCTATAAGGGCTTTAAATTGTTAGTTTCATATGCTCAAATATCAGCAATATATTATGTCACTACTTAAACAGAAAATGTTGACAAATTCTGAATGTGCAGAAAACAAAGAAATGCAGGATTTATTGCATGCAGCTGAACAAGTTGGAAAGCATACTTTGCAATGTGGTTTTGATTCTTTTGAGGCCTCCTGCAGAGCCGCTGTTACGGGTTCTGTCATTAGGAGGCATGCTTGGTTAAAGGAACAAAGTCTGCCTGATCATGTCAAAGCAAAATTATTAGATGCCCCATTACAGCATGATATTTTGTTTGGTGTTAAAGCAGAGGAGGTGTTAAAGAAAATGGAGGACAAAGCTAAATCTATGCAAATGGTTAAGGATTTCTTACAGGTTCAGCCTCCAAGATTTAGCAGACACTGGCCTACAAAGAATTGGTCCTTTCCAGTGTCAGACAGACCACAAAGGGGCAGATACAGATGCCCAAGAGGCAGATCCCAGCCCCAAGGTTCGTACAGGTCTAAACAATGGGGTGCTTCTACCTCCAAAAGTGGAGAAGACAAATCACAACCATACAGGAAACAGTCCCAATGACTTCCCCCTGCCTGCACCAAGCACTTATCTTGTGGCAGCACCTTTAGGGGGAAAACTAGCACTTTTTTCTCAAAACTGGCACATATTAACCCAGGACAAATGGGTCCTAGACATAGTGTCACAAGGCTACAAGTTTCACTTCCATACCCTGCCAAGGACAAACGGTTGGCCAGACCTGTCAAAACTTCAATGGGCAGAGGCACAAAAGCAAGTCTCATCCCTCATGGACATGAGGGCCATTCAACAAGTACTAGAGCAAGAGCAGGGACAATGATTTTATTCAAGACTGTTCTTGGTGCCAAGAAAGGACAAGACCTGGAGACCAGTACTGGACCTATCTATTCTAAACATATTTCTGGATATGCCAAAATTCAAAATATTGACTCTACAGCAACTTCTGCCCATGCTGGGCAAGAAGGCTTGGCTTGTGACTTTAGACCTAAAAGAGGCATACCTGCATATTCCAATCAGACAAACATGCAGAAGATACCTCAGATTCAAAGCTGGCTCAATGCACTACCAATTCTCTGCACTGCCCTTTGGCTTATCTACTGCGCCCAGAGTCTTCACAAAGTGCCTGGCACCATTAATTGCATTCTGCAGACAAAGAGAAATACAAATATATCCTTACTTGGACGACTGCCTCATTCAAGCAGAGAACAAGGACATTCTACTACAGCATCTGGCGTTTGTAAAGAGATTTCTAACAGGCCTAGGGTACACAGTCATCGAAAAGAAATCAAAACTAGTACCCTCTCAAGAGATAATATTTCTGGGTGCAAGCTTAAATACAACTGCCCAGATGGCTTAACTCACGCCAGACAAACAAAGGCAACTGACTACCTATTTCAACCTGTTGGCAACAAAGGCCCAGTTATCTGCAAGAAAAATTCTGCAGGCTTTGGGCTTCATGGCATCCTGCATTCTACTAATTCCATATGCGAGACTGCATATGAGGAAACTTCAATGGTACCTAAAAAAGTGTTTGGACTCAACATTGCCACAGCCTGGAAACAATAATTACCCTCATTCCTTGCCCGCAACAGGAGTTTTGTTGGTGGGTGAAGGCTTGTCAACAGAACAAGGGACAGCCATTCATTTTACCCCCAGCCAGGCAGACATTAACAACGGATGTATCAGATTATGCCTGGGGGGCCCACATGGCAGGAAGATGCATTCAAGGCACATGGTCCACAAACCAAATGCATTTACATATCAATCAGAAAGAGATGCTAGCTGTTCAGAATGCCCTGACAGCCTTCAAGGACTTACTTCATCCGGGACAACTACTGATAAAGACAGACAACACCACGGTCATGTGGTATATAAATAAGCAGGGAGGCACTCATTCTTACCCCCTTTGCAGACTAGCCATGACTTTGTGGGACACAGCATTGACTTACCAAGTACATCTGCAGGCACAACTCCTGCCAGGAAAGATAAATACTCTGGCAGACGAACTAAGCAGAAACCTCATGGATCCCCACGAGTGGAAATTGGATCCACAAGTCTTCAGCATGATAACAAGGAAATGGGGATGCCCAGATATAGATCTATTTGCCTCTCCTCACAACTACCAACTAAAAAGATTCTGCACAAGGACTTATCACAGACAAGCATGGAAAGTGGACACCCCATCTTTCAGCTGGAAAAGCTTAGCAGTATATGCCTTTCCTCCACTGCCTCTCCTCCCCAAGGTACTCCTAAATGTCAGACAAGAGAAGCCAAAGATTATACTGATTGCCCCAGACTGGCCCCACCAGCAATGGTACCCAATCCTAAGGAACTTGTCTCAATGCCCAGCTTGGACCTTGCCTCAAATACCTCATCTACTATCCCAACAAAACAATCAGATCCTGCACAGCCAATTGAAGACCTTAAATCTGGCAGCATGGCGGATAATGTAGTGATACAAAACGCGCCTCTCACTAAAGCTGTAATGGATGTCATTTTAGAGGCCAGAAGGCCTAGTACTAGAAAATCTTATGCTGGAAAATTGAAGAGATTCTGTGCTTGGAACCAGGCACAAGGAATATGACACAGCTGTACCAAATATTTCTCAGATTTTGCAATACTTAAATGAGATGCTGGACAAAGGCCTATCCTTTTCATCAATTAAAAATCACGCTTCTGCCATTTCGGCTCATTACAATACAGAGCCACCAATCTTTTCTCATCCCTTGTTAAGGCAGTACCTCAGAGGAGCAAAAAACTTAAGGCCTCCAAGGAGATCACCAATACCTGCATGGGACCTCAGTTATGTTTTGGAAAAACTCACCCTGCCTCCTTTTGAGCCAGCCACTACAGCTGATATATTTTTTTTATCTTGGAAAACAGCTCTGCTCCTAGCAATAACCTCTGCAAGATGAGTCTCAGAGCTACAGGCAATCATGGCTGTGGAATCTTTTATCATTTTTTATCCAGACAGGGTTTCTCTGAGGACAAACCTGACATTTATGCCTAAGATGGTGTCCAGTGTGGCCCTTAACCAAACTATTAATCTGCCTACTTTTTATCCAAACCCACAGAATAAGGGGGATAGAATTCTGCATTCTTTGGACATACAGACAGCTACGCTTCTACTTGAACAGAACCAAAGCTTTCAGAAGGACAGAGCAACTACTAGTGGCATATGCTGCAGGATCACAAGGAAAGGCTATCTCAAAGCAGACTATTTCAAAGTGGATAGGCCACTGCATTCATTTCTGCTATTCACAACATGGCAAGCCAGTGCCTAAGGGTACTAGGCCACATTCAACCAGGGCAGCAGCCACTTCAGCGGCCTTCCTCAAGAGAGTACCAACCAAAGACATTTTAGAGGCTGCTACCTGGAGTTCAGTGCACACCTTTACAAAGCACTATCATTTACCACTCTACTCTAAATCCAGGGCAGGCTTTGCCACTGCAGTTCTGCAGGGCCTCATAGCCGCTCCTAATGCTATTTAGCTCCAGCCTCCCAACCTTAGCTTTGGGATTCAACCCAAGTGTAATGACTGCAACAGTGAAACACGAAGAACATAGTACAGTTGTGTACACTTACCATAAATGTAGATGTTCGAGTGTATTCACTGTTGCAGTCCAGGTTACCCACCCACCATCCCCCATATCCTTGCTGCAACTTATCTGATCTTCTCTAACCTATACAACCTATGTGGTGTATTTGCTTGTAGATGAAGGTATTACATATTTTGGTGCATACATGTTTTATTGGCATATTTTTAGCCTACCCTATTGGGGGCACCTGACATCTGGGGCAAGAAAAACTGAAGAAAATGGCGTCGGCTGCATCTTTTATACCCCTGGCGCACTGACATCAGGGAAGAGGTGACAGCAACCGACGCCGGACCTAGTCTTTGGAATTCAGGCCGACAGAGGGGAGCCTGCCAGCAGGATAACCCAAGTGTAATGACTGCAACAGTAGTGAATACACTCGAACATCTACATTTATGGCAAGTGTACACAACTGTACTTTCCTGACTCTCACAAGTTCCTTTTCAAAAATCCTACTGCGGATCCTGAGACCATTTCACTGGGTCCTAAGAGCATTAAAGCTAAAAATCCAACCCCCTCTGATAGAGACTCCAGGGCGCTGGATAGATGGGGTAAGAAGGTATACACTTCTGCAACCTTGGCCATTAGGGCTTTAAACTGCCAGTTTCATATGTTAAAGTATCAGCAGCTTATTATTGGATTGTTTAAACAGAAAATTATGTTGATTTCTGATTGTGCTGAAAATAAGGATTTAGATGATTTAGTGCATTCTGCTGAACAGGATGGAAAACATACTTTGCAATGTGGTTTTGATTCACTAGAGGCATCTTGCAGGGCTGCTGTCACTAGGTCTGTACTTAGAAGGCATGCTTGGCTTAAGGAGCGGTCCTTGCCAGATTATGTTAAAGCTAAATTACTGGATGCTCCCTTAATCAGGACCGCCTGTTGGCAATAAGGCAGAAGAAGTTCTTAAAAAGATGGAGGAAAAACCTAAATCTATGCAAACTGTTAAAGATTTCTTACAAGTTCAACCTCCAAGATTTAGTAGGCATTGGCCTTCCAAAAATTGGTCCTTTCCTGCCTCTTCCAGGCCTTCTCAGCTCAAACCCAGATCCAGCAGAACACCCAGGCTTCAGTCCCATGGTACACACAGGACTAAGCAGTGGGGGAGCCCCCTCTTCCAAATCTGGGAGTAGTAAAACTCCCCCCTATGGTAAACTGTCTCAATGACTTCATTTTAAAACTTCCAAGCACTTCTCAACTGACTGCTCCTTTGGGGGGAAAGATTGCCCTACATGCAAAAAACTGGGAGCTCATTACCAAGGGCAAATGGGTTTTAAATATAGTGTCCCAAGGATACAGACTTCACTTTCACATGTTACCATACCCAAACAGTTGGCCAGATCTACCCCCAAATCAGTGAGCAGAGGCTCAAAAACAAGTACTCTCACTTTTAAGCATAAAGGCTATTCAAACTGCACCAGGAGAGGAAAAGGAACGAGGTTTCTACTCCAGACTTTTCTTGGTACCCAGAAAAGATAATTCATGGCGTCCTATCCTGGACCTGTCTACTCTAAACACCTTTTTAGTGATTCCAAAATTCAGGATGCTGACTCTTCACCAGTTGCTTCCTATGCTAGGCAAATATGCCTGGTTGGCAACACTCACTTTAAAGGAAGCATACCCGCACATCCCAATCAGGGAATCTTGCAGAAGATACCTACGCTTCAAAGCAGGCTACACTGCCCTTTGACTTATCTACTGCACCCAGGGTACTCACAAAGTGCCTAGCTCCAGTCATTGCATTTTGCAGGCAAAGAAATATTCAAATATACCCATACCTGGGCGATTGTCTAATTCAGGCAGAAAGCCAGGACATACTTTTGAATCATCTGGCCTTTGTACAAAGAGTGCTAACTTGTCTGGGGTACACCATAAATGAAAAGAAATCACACCTCGTACCCTGTCAACAAATTATATTCCTGGGAGCAAGCTTGAATACAACTTCCCAAATGGCTTTCCTCACGCCAGAGAAACAGATTAATTTGACAACCTACTTCATACTAGTGGCCACGAAAACCCTGCTGTCTGCAAGACAAATACTGCAAGCCTTGTGATTCATGGCCTCCTGCATTCTTCTAATTCCATATGCAAGACTGCATATGAGGAAACTACAATGGTATCTAAAAAGCCTATGGTGTCAACATTCTCAGGATCTAGAAGCAATGATTCCTGTCATACCTTGCCTTTGCCTAGAGTTTCTTTGGTGGGCAGAGGCTTGCCACCAAAACAAGGGACTACCCTTCACTCTACCCCACTGCCGCCCAAACCCTAACCACAGATGCATCAGACTATGCATGGGGGGCTCACCTGGCAGGGAAGTGCATTCATGGCAAATGGAACCCAAGTCAAATGCACCTGCATATCAATCAAAAAGAAATGTTAGCTGTACAGAATGCTCTGACAGCCTTCAAGGACCACATTCTTCCAGGACAATTAATGGTAAAGACGGACAACACCACTATTATGTGGTACATAAACAAACAGGGGGGTACCCATTCTTACCCCCTCTGCAGACTAGCCATGGCATTGTGAAACACAGCCTTGAGCTACTAAGTACATCTACAAGCTCAATTCCTGCCAGGAAAGCTAAATACACTGGCAGATGAACTAAGCAGAAATCTCATGGACCCACACAAGTGGAAACTGGAACCAAAGATTTTCAACATGTTGACAAACAAATGGGGGAGCTCAGATATAAACCTGTTTGCCTCCCCCTAGAACTACAAATTGGACAAATTTTGCACAAAGACTCCCCACAAACAAGCTTGAAAAGTGGATGCTCTGTCCTTCAGCTGGAAAAAACCTATCCAGTTTATGCCTTTCCTCCTCTGCCTCTCCTCTCCAAAGTACTACTAAAGATCAAACAGGACAAACCAAGGAAGATATTGATTGCACCGGACTGGCCATGCCAACACTGGTACCCCCTTTTGCGCAGTGTGTCACTGTTGGCCCCATGGCACCTGCCTCAGACCCCTACCTTGTTGTCTCAGCAGGGCTGCATCTACCTCTACAGCCATTCTCAGAGGTGTCCCTACCAGGGACATCCTAGAAGCTGCTACTTGGAATTCTGTACATACTTTCACCAAGATTACCATTTGCCTGTTTTCTCTAAATCCAGAGCTGGCTTTGCCACTGCAGTCATGCAGGGTCTTTTAGCTGGTCCTAATGCTATCTAAATTCCTCCTTCCATCCTTAGCTTTGGGAATCTACCCAAATGTGATGACTGCAACAGTGAAACACAAAGAACATAGTACAGTTGTGTACACTTACCATAAATGTAGATGTTCAAGTGTATTCACTGTTGCAGTCCTGGATGTTCATCGTGCATACAGCTGCAGTCATAACAGATGGGTTCTCCTGCCGTCGGGCGGGTCCTCGGTTGGCCGAATTCCAAAGTCTAGGTCCAGCGTCAGTTGTTGTCGCTTCTTCCCTGACGTCAGTGCGACAGGGGTATAAAGGAACCAGCCGACGCCATTTTCTTCAGTCTTTCTTGACACGCGGTGCCCGAAGCAGAAGCAGTTCGCAAGTGCCGGTCGGCCAGCTCCTGAGATTACGAAAATTTGGAAACCGAAGTCTTCTTAAAAGCTAAGTACCCCGTTGGGGAAACTTTTCTTGCCTCAGACCGATGTCAGACAAAGTTAATAATTGTATTTCTTGTGGGAAGCAAATACCGCATAAGGATTTCCATTCCCTCTGTATACCTTGTTTAGGCCCAGACCACGACGTCTCGGTCTGTCGCTTTTGTGCTACATTCAACAAACGCACTGTTAAGCGTCGGGCAGAGTTTGCCCAGCATTATTTTGGGAAAGCATTTAACTATACTATGTCGTCGGATACTCCAACTCCGGTTTTGTCTAAAAAACGCAAAGACAAGGACCGGCACACGAGGTCCGCGGCCTCTACCGTCACCACGCCAAAGCCGACTACACGTGGTCTGGTTCTCAGTGAGGCGCCTACACAGCCCCTGACTACCGACGACACTTCTTTGACTGTGTCTCCTGTGCCCAAGGTCGTAGGCTCCTCGGCCCACACGCCAACTACAGATACCGAAGCCACTCTTGGCGTTGAAACTCAGAATGTGGACAGGTCCACCTCCACTCAAGGTGTTTTCAGACCTTCCTCTTCTTTCTCCATCAAGGCTTTCACAAAGTCTAAAGCAACCATGCACTCTAAGAGACCAGCTACACAGGGCCCATCTCCAGGCCCCATGCCTAAGAAACAGATGCTTAAAATGGCTGAGGATTTAATTTCTCTTATCAGAGGTTCTCAGCCCCCACCGGACAAAAGGCCCAGAGTGGAGAAAGATTCCTCTCCTCTGATCAGGGCTCCATTATTTCCGAGCACTCTGATGATCAGGAACATTCTTACTCCCCTTTTGAAGACTCTGATGCGGAGGAGTCCATCCTTCTGTATCCCCTGAGGATTACTCATTTGGGGAAACTTTGCATACCTTAAGGGAACACTTCCACTGGGAAGGCCAAGATTATTCAGATTCCAAGAAAAGGCTCAGGGAATTTCTATTGCTACCTCAGCACAGGCCTCTGGCTATACCTCCTGTCTTGGACATCCTAGATGATGTTTTCTCGAGGCTTGCCTTAACCCGGACTCTCTACCTCCAGCTCCAGTTAAGCCTGACAGGTACTACAGGGTTCCTGACTCACACCAATTTCTATACAAAAGCCATGCTGCTGACCCAGAAACCATCTCACAGGGCCCCAAGGGAGTTAAGGCCTCCATTGCTAAAAATCCATTGCCTTCCGAGAGATTCCAGATCCTTAGAAAGGTGGGGAAAAAGGTATATACCTCGGCTACCTTATCCATGAGGGCCTTAAACTGTCAGTTTCATATGCTAAAATACCAACAGTTTTGTTATCACAATTGAAAAGTAAAATGTCACAACCTGAACAACCAGACTTGAAGGAGTTGCAGGATTTGATGCATAGTGCAGAACAAGTGGGTAAGCATACCTTACAATGTGGTTTTGATGCTCTAGAGGCCTCATGTAGAGCTGCTGTTACAGGATCAGTCATGTAGGCATGCCTGGCTCAAGGAACAAGCCTTGCCTGATCATGTCAAAGCTAAATTACTAGGCCCCTCTTCAAAAGGATGTACTATTTGGAGCTAATGCTGAGGAGGTATTAAGGAAAATGGAGGAAAAGGCTAAATCAATGCAAACTGTGAAAGAATTTCTACAGGTTCAACCCCCACGTTTCAGTAGAAATTGGCCTTCCAAAAACTGGCCCTTTCCTGCCACAAACAGACCCCAAAGAGGCAGATACAGGCGCCGAGGTGAAGAGGACAATCCCAAGGATCCTTTAGAGGCAAACAATGGCAAGCTCCTACACAAAGAGGTGGTGAGGACAACTCGCAATCTTTCAGAAAGCAAACCCAATGACTTTCCCCTTTGCATGCCAACCAGGTCTCAAATGGCAGCCCCCTTAGGAGGAAAGCTGGCATTATTTTCAAAAAATTGGCATATTGTCACAAAGGACAAATGGATCCTGGTCATTATAAACAGAGGCTACAAATTCCATTTTCACACCCTTCCAAAAATGAGAGGCATGCCAAACCTGCCACACAATCAAAGGGCAGAGGCACAAAGGCAAATTACAGAGCTCCTAAACATGAAAGCTATTCAAGAGGTACCTACGCCCGAACAAGGTCAAGGTTTTTATTCCAGGCTATTTCTGGTGCCAAGAAAGGGAAAAGATTGGAGACCTATTTTGGACCTAGCCATCCTAAACACATTTCTACTCGTACCAAAATTCAAGATGCTCACTCTTCAGCAACTTCTTCTCATGCTGGGCAAGGAGTCATGGCTGGTAACATTGGACCTCAAGGAGGCATACCTGCATGTCCCAATCAGACACAATTGCAGAAGGTACCTCAGATTTCTTGCAGGTTCAACCCATTATCAATTCTCTGCATTGCCCTTTGGCTTATCTACTGCGCCCAGAGTATTCACGTAATGCCTGGCATCAGTAATTGCCTACTGCAGACTTCAAGGGATACAAATATACCCCTATTTGGACGACTGCCTGATCCAAGCGGACAGCAAGCACATTCTTCTGAAACATCTGGCTTATGTAATAATGTTATTGAACTGTCTGGGATACACAGTCAACAAAAAGAAATCAAGGCTGATACCCTCTTGGAAGATAATTTTCCTGGGTGCCAATTTGGACACAAACATACCTCATGCCAGAGAAGCAGGGGCAACTAATTCAATACTTCAGAACACTAGCAAATTACACCAGGCTGACTGCAAGGAAAATCCTGCAGGCTCTGGGATTCATGGCATCTTGCATCTTACTAATCCCATGTGCAAGGCTGCATATGAGGAAACTACAATGGTACCTGAAAAACATATGGTCTCAACACAGCCACAGTTTGGAAACAATAATACCACTAATTCCATGTCTGCAAAAGGAATTTCTGTGGTGGGCTCAAGCATGCCAAACAAACACAGGTCTTCCATTCAGCAAGCCTCAAGCAAATCAAGTCATCACAACAGACACCTCGGACTATGCCTGGGGGGCGCACATGACAGATCGGTGCATTCAGGGCAAATGGTCCCAAAAAGAAAGGCACCTGCACATCAATCAAAAAGAAATGCTAGCAGTAATAAATGCTATTATAGCTTTCAAGGACCTTCTACAACCAGGTCAACTATTGACAAGAACGGACAACACCACAGTTATGTGGTACATAAACAAACAGGGAGGAACACATTCTTACCCCCTATGCAGACTGACCATGTCACTTTGGAACATGGCCATGGACTTACAAATGGAACTACAAGCACAGTACTTGCCAGGCAAGGAAAACACGCTGGCAGACAACCTAAGCAGGAATATGACAGATCCACACGAATGGAACTTGCATCCAAATGTTTTTACAGAAATAATCCAAGTATGGGGAAGGCCAGACATAGATCTCTTTGCCTCCCACAAAAATCATCAATTGACAAAATTCTGCTCAAGGATCTTCCAACCAAAGGCCTGGAGAGTGGAAGCTCTCTCTTTCAGTTGGACATCAATGACAGTTTATGCCTTCCCACCTCTTCCTCTGCTGCCCAAAGTTCTATTGAAGACCAGAGCAGACAGACCAAAGAGGATTCTCATTGCTCCGAACTGGCCAAGGCAACACTGGTACCCACTCCCGAGGAGCCTGACGCATTCCCCACCATGGACCCTGCCTCTAATGCCTCTTCTTCTGACTCAGCACAGCTTCAAAACTCTTCACAGACAGCTAAAAACACTCAATCTAGCCGCATGGAAGATTCCTTAGCATCACAACAGGCCCTACTCTCCAAGGAGATGCAGGATGTCATTTTGGAAGCCAGAAGGCCATCAACTAGAAAAGCTTACTCTGCAAAATGGAAACGTTTTTGTGTCTGGAATGAGAAAAAGGGCCAGGATCCTGGAAAACTGAATTTACCTCAAATACTACAATATTTGGCTGAACTGCTAAGCAGTGGACTTTCTTTCTCCTCCATCAAAATCCATGCCTCAGCCATTTCTGCAGAATACAACACTGATCCACCTTTATTCTCTCACCCACTCTTAAGACAGTTCCTCAGAGGGGCTAAGAATTTAAGACCTCCAAGGAAACAACCAATACCTGCTTGGGATCTTAATTTCATTCTGGAAAAACTGACCTTGCCTCCCTTTGAGCCAGCTGCCTCATCAGATTTGCAATATTTGTCCTGGAAAACAGCTTTCCTTCTGGCTATCACCTCAGCTCGTAGAGTTTCAGAACTACAGGCTCTCATGGCTGTCCAGCCTTTTATCATCTTCCATCAGGACAGAGTTTCCTTACGAACCAACCCGTCCTTTATGCCTAAAGTGGTATCCAGGATAGCTTTAAATCAGGCCATACATTTACCTAGCTTTTATCCTAATCCTCAAAACAAGGAGAGATTACTACATTCCTTGGACATCCACAGACAACTGCGTTATTATTTGGACAGAACAAAGCCTTTCAGAAAATCAGAACAGGTCTTTGTGGCCTATGCGGTAGGAGCTCAAGGAAAGCCAATTTCCAAACAGACAATCTCAAAATGGATAGCCCACTGCATATGCTTTTGCTATTCCTTTCATGGCAAAATTGTACCTACAGGCATTAGAACTCATTCCACCAGGGCCACAGCCACCTCTGCAGCCTTTCTCAGAGGAGTTCCTACCAAGGATATTTTGGAAGCAGCCACTTGGAGTTCTGTGCATACCTTCTCCAAGCACTACAACCTACCATTATACTCCAAATCTAGAGCAGGCTTTGTCACTGCAGTCTTGCAGGGCATTTTGGCTCCTCCTAGTTCCACCTAGTGCCTACCACCCCTTTCTTAGCTTTGGGATTCTACCAATCTGTTATGACTGCAGCTGTATGCACGATGAACATAGTACAGTTTTGTACCTACCATAAATGTAGATGTTAGAGTGCTAATACAGCTGCAGTCCAGGTTTCCCTCCCTCCTTCCCCTCTTGGGACAGGCCTATAGGCTAACACATCCTCATACAACCTGATTGGGGTATTCATTTATGATGTATTTGCTTGCAACTACTGTATTTTGATTATATTGCACTGCATTATTACACAAATTTATGTATTGCCTTCCTTCTGGGGGCACCTGACATCTGGGGCAAGAAAAACTGAAGAAAATGGCGTCGGCTGGTTCCTTTATACCCCTGTCGCACTGACATCAGGGAAGAAGCAACGACAACCGACGCCGGACCTAGACTTTGGAATTCGGCCGACCGAGGACTCGCCTGACGGCAGGAGAACCCATCTGTTATGACTGCAGCTGTATTAGCACTCAACATCTACATTTATGGTAGGTACAAAACTGTACTTTACCCTCCCTCCAGCCCCCTGCTTTTTTCTTTGGCTATACCTCTATTCTGTTTTACTATGCTTGAAAGCTTTTTGGTGTATTTGCTTTTTTATTGGAGGTATTTCCTTGTGTGTGTATGTATGTATGTGTGTGTGTGTGTGTGTGTATATATATATATATATATATATATATATATATATATTTTTTTTTTTTATTGCTTCCCATTAAGGGGGCACCTGGCATCTGGGCAAGAAAAACTAATGTAATGGCATCGGCTGCATGTTTTATACCCCTGATGACCTGACATCATGGAAGAAGAGACAGCAACTGACGCAGGACCCAAGACTTTGTTAATCAGGCCCACTGAGGGCTACTGCAGGGAGATAACCCAAATGTGATGACTGCAGCAGTGAATATACTCGAACATCTACATTTATGGTAAGTGTACACAACTGTACTTTCCGCATCCACTAAGAGAAGAGTGAGAGAATTAGTATTTTGGCCTTCATTACTGAAATACATTGGTGAAGTACTTTTTGTTCAGTATGCAATAGTACTAGACCTTGATCCGGCTCAGCCTCCACGTATGCTGTTTAGGGGCTGCTCATCTGAATACTGCAAGTCAAGTCTGTGCTTCTTTCAGCGACCGAGCCTTACAAACAAGAAAGGAGAAACTGATCGTCAAGGGACTCCATCTCCAGAAAGGGTCTGGTGCCCCTTCCTCTTCCTAATCCTCATCCATTACATCTCCAAGAACTAAGGACAAGAAATCTAGGGAGAAGGCAGCTTCAGAAAAGGATAAGGATTCCAGGTGGGACAAGTCCAAGGAGAACTCTAAAGAAAAAGTGGACTACAAGAAATCTCATAAGAGGTCACTGGATCCATGCTTGACTTAGGAGTCAGATCTTAAAGTACAGAGACTATCAGAGCAGACTGTTTCTCAACACCATATATCTCTAATTCAGTCGCCATTTTCTCCAGATCCAGCCGGTCCCAGACTGCATTTGCCAATATTACAAGAGAAACGATGCTCCTGACTGCCATTGTTTGCTTCATAATCCCAGTTCTCAAACATGCTGACTGAATAAGATGTCCACAGAATGATGCAAAAATTTCTCAGGATGCAGGTACAGTTTGGGGCTTGTTGGTACCATCCTCTGGGAATGTACCAAGTGCTGGTCCATCTAACCCTTCTCTATTCTGTCATCTAGAACTAGTTTGCCCATCAGCACCAGTAGCTTTAAGCCCAATCTGTGTCAGAGCCAATAGTTCAGATGACTTTGCCTCCTACTGTTTCTCTACCTCTTTCAGGGCTGCCCTGTTCAGATCTGAAGGAGTCTCAGAGCCAGAGTTTTGACTTCTAGGCTTGGGAGGGGATTCAGCCTGAACACTTTGAGTCTTCTCTTCCACTAGATAGCCCGGCACTGAAATCAGCCTCAGGGGTTGACGACCCTTCGGTTCTGAGGTTTCTCTCACGTTTGAGGACAAGATGGAGCCTATAGAGCTAATGGCTTCCTTGGCCTTTGAGGGTTTCCAATATGTCCTTTTGATGCTGAGGGAAATGGTGCTGTCTCCAAGAATGGTGCTGTCTGAACTCTGACTGGAATCAGCTTCTGTTTCTCATCCTTCTGTCAGGCAGGGACAGTTGGTTCCACAGACTTCCCAGACAACCCACTATATTAGCTCACAGTCTGATTCTGAACCCTCTGATGTTCTCCCAAAAGTACTTGGACACTTCACCAGAGTCTGTCACCAAAGACCGTGGCTTGCATGAAGGTGAAGGCTGCCCAAGATCCCCCTCTGAAGCAGTACCTTTGGTGAAATTTGGGAACTGATAAAACAGAGAGGGAGATGGTCCACAGTTAATCTTTCTCCTGACAAGTCAGTGTTCCTGGAAGCCTGTGGGTGGTACTGCCCATTGACCTACTCATTGATTTGATGGCTTAACTGACATAGAAGGACCCTAACGTGGTGCAGTCTATCCCCAAAATGTCAGATAGGATTTTCTCCGCTTCTACAGACAGGAAACATTGGAGCAAAGGCCCTCAGGTAGATGCGATGTTTGTAGTGGCAAACACGAAGAAAGAACCATCTGAAAACTGTTCCTCAGTCCATCCCTGCATAGGGATTCTAGGACAATGGAGTGATTTGGTAAACTGACTTGTGGTTCAGTGACCTTTGCTCTCAGGGAACTGAATTATTTAGCTCGTGTCACCAGATTTCGGAGACAAAGGAAATATCCAAGTTTCTCTCAGGTATTCTGCTAGCAGACGTACAGAAGACAGTGAACTCTCAACTGTCCACCCTCCAATCTGCCTCTAAAGTGGCCATGCATCTGCACTCGAATGTAGCTAGTAGTGCAGCTGGGGAAGCAGGCACTGAAATCTCCATTCACTGTCATGCCTGGATCCACCTTTGCGACTTTGCAGAATGTTTCAGGACATCTTTCATCAACACCTCCTTTGATGGGTCCACTCTTTTCAGACCTAATGTAAAACAGACACTCACCAGAAGTCAGCAAGATGGCAAGACTCTCTCTGCAGTAGGCATCTGTTTCTCCACAACCCAGAGCTCCTACTGTAGGAATCAGTGGGCTGGAAGGAGAACATGGTTCAGGAAGTTACAGAATCCTTATCAGGAAACCCCTGGTGATACAGTCCTCATAGCAGAGGAGTAGGTAACAATAATGGATTTTGCTCTAGAAGCAGAGGCAGACAGCATAACCAGGGCTTTTATGGGCCATTCTCTGAAGGGTTGCTTGACTGCTGCACTCTGACGGCAGTTGGGGGATGCTTACCTCTGCATCTACAAGCCTAGCAAAACATAATCACAGATTTATAAGTGCATAATCTCTAGATGTTATTCTATACCATTTTCCCTTCCCCCTATCAAACAGAAGAAAGTTCCTAACATTCCACCCAGTCAATGGGAACTTGTGGTAGCAGAAGTTTCCAAGTTTCTAGAAAAAAAAGAGTCATCCAACCAGTCCTCATAGATCAGAAATAATCCAGAGTCTACTCACTGTTCTTTTTAGCACCCAAGAAAACAGGGACAACAGACCCATTCTGGACCTGAATCAGTATGTCAAGCAGACAAAATTCTGGATGGTTATGCTGTAGTCCATTTTGGTTTTACTGAGGAAGGACAATTGGATGTGCTCAATAGATCTGAAGGATGCATACCATCTTGTAAAGATAGAGAAGCATTCAAGGAGATTTCTCCATATCTGGCTGGGAGCCGATCATTATCAGTTAAGAGCCCTGCCCTTTTAGCTAACTACAGCTCCCTCAAGGTGTTCACCAAAGCTATGGCATTGGCAGAAGCACATTTGTACCTACTAGGGATCCAGGTTTTCACATATCTGAATGACTGGCTTCTGACTGCTACAACTAACAATCTCTTATCGCACCACCAGGACCTTTTGCTGCAAATGATGCAGGATCTAGGCATCACATTCAACATTTCTAAAAGTCAATGTACATAATCTCAACAGACAGAATTTATTGGATGCCACCTGAACACAGCCTTATTGATTACCCACCTTCTAATGTTGAAGGTTCTTTCTCACCAAAATAAGACTTAGTCAAATTTGCTGGCAACATATATTTTGTTGAATAACATCTTCTTTAGTTCTAGATGGATGGCCATTGCAAACAGATCCCCCAACTGCAGAATTGACAATAGATGCTTCCCTTCTAGGATGGGGGCGGGGGGGTCATTTCAAAGAGAAGACTGTCCAGGGCACACGGTCACATATAGAGGTCAATCTTCACATCAGTGCTTTGGAGATGAGAACGGTCCTCCTTGGATTGTAGACCTTTCAGAACAGTCTCCCCAGAGGTGTGATTTGGGTACAGACAAGACAATATGTCCGTAGTCTAGTACATCAACAAACAGGGAGGAACTAGTTCCTACCCCATATGCCTCAAAGCCATGAGAGTCTGGCAATGGGTGATGTCTTCACACTGGTTTCTGACAGCAGTGCACATCCCTGGGTCATCCTGTGTTCTGGTGCGCAATCTGAGCAGATCTATCCTAATGTTTCATGAGTCCCTTAATCCAATGGTGACAAACTAGATCTTCAGTTGCTGGGGCCAACCTTTATGCGATCTCTTCATGTCCCATCTAAACCACAAGTGCAGCAGTTATTTTGCCCTAATCCTTCTGCAGGAACAGTCGTAGAGGGATGCTCTGATCCACAATTAGTCCTTGGTCTCCTTTTATGTTTTTCCCCCTTTGCCTCTAATTAACAGGTTTATACAGAAATCAAGAATGTGCAAGGCTTAGGTAACCCTCACTGTACCTTTCTTGCCTCTGCAGCATGGTTTCCATTCCTGTGGCTTCTTCTAGTGCATTCAATATGAAAACCAGATCTGTATCCAGATCTATTGACTCACCCCTCTGGACTAGCTGCTAAGGGCCAGATACCTATTGATTCCACCAATTCTAACTGTAGCCAGAGATGCCAGTCTTTTCTTGTTTGCTGTTCAGATCTTATCAGCATCTCAAAAACATGCCACTACTAAAGTATACCATACCAAATGTAAAAGGTTTTCTATTTGGGCATCATCCAAAAGTCTAAACACCTTTCAGCTCCTCTTCCCTCCATTCTAGAGGTGTAACAGTGAGTCTAGTTTCTCAACTATTAAAATTCAGTTGGCAGCCATCTGCAGTTTTCATATAACAACTCTTTTGTAGTCTCTGAAGATTTCTAAAGCTTTCTTAAAGGGAACTTTTCTATTTCAACCCCCAATCAGAGATCCAGCTGCTCCTTCGGACATTGCTTTCATGTTACAAGCACTGACTCAGCCTCCATTTGAACCAGCAGCGTCAGTGGATTTAAAATTCCTCTCTTGGAAAACAATTGTTCTGGTGGTCACTTCAGTTAAGCACATATCAGAGATGTAGGCATTGTCCTGTAAACCTCTGTATTTGTTTTTTTTTATAAGGTTAGGGTTTCTCTGAGAACTAATGCACCCTTCCTTCCTAAGGTGGCATCCGAAGCTAATCTAAATCAGGCAAGAAAAGTACCAGTCTTTTTTTTGCATGATTTTCTAATAAAGACAAATACATGCTATATATGCTGCATGTCCATCGCCAGCTCAGGTTTTCTTTTTTTTGCATGATTTTCTAATAAAGACAAATACATGCTATATATGCTGCATGTCCATTGCCAGCTCAGATTTTCTTCTCATAGAACTAAGCCTTTCAGAAATTCTGATCAGCTATCTGTTGCATTCTCCAAACAAAAACTGAGCAAGGCAAGTGACTAAGGTTACTCTGTCTAGATGGTTATCTGATTATATTAAATTTGTGTACAATAAAAAAGGCTTGTCCTTACAATCTAAGCTTAAAAGTTATCCACAAGGGTGGTGTTCACCTCTACAGCCTTTTGGCAGTAGACTTCCTATTGATGAGATCTGTGCAGCTGCTACTTTGTCATTAGTTCACTCATTTGTGTCCCAATATAAACTGGATGAACAGTCTTAACTCATTCACTCCAGAGCAGCTCAGGAAAAGCTGCCTGCTTAATTCCACCATTGGAATAACAGTGCAGCCTGAGCTCATTTTCAGAAAATCCATTTGTAATACTATACAGAAAACAAATGTTCATAACTCTTTAACTATAAAAGCTACACTAAAAATGTAAACGCAAAGGTTTTTCAGCAGACACTGACCTTTCCAACAGTGTAAATGTTGATAGTGCATATCAAAGTCATTATTAAATATTTGGCAAGGAATGCTGATATTGTGCATATTTTTTACCTTTTTGGAAAAGCAAAGCATAATATCTTGGTCTATGTACCATGCAGACCGATACAATTTGAATTTAATTTGTTAGTATGAATGTCAGCTTTAAAATGATACTTTAACCATAACTGTGTGATGCTCCTTTCATGAGATATTCACAGAAATATGATTAGTATATTATTTTTCATAATTGATAAACATAGCATAATATCTCATCACCTGTAACAGACAGAGCCTACATATCAGTGTAGAAGTTGTGCATCTGAATGTCAGCTTCAAAATGATGCATCATTTGTGTGATTACCATGCTCCCTCGCAAAGATATGGGCATAATAATGAGAAGTATTGGAAATGTATAATTTTCATATTCGTACAAGACTAAACAAACTGTGATATCTGTACGTGTGTACAGTGCACAGACACAGTTCTTTTACCATGTTGTAAGGGGTAACACTGTCTTCAAAATTAGGTATTACTTCACACAATGCAATGCTCCCTTGCAAAGTTATTTACCAAAATATGAAAAAAATCATAATTTCCATAACCTAAGTCTGAAACAGACTTTGATATCTGCCTATGAGTACAACATACAGGTACCATTCTTTTACCATGTTAGAACTATAAATAATCTTTTCAAAATGTGGTATTACTTAGCACATTCAGATGCTCCCTTGCAAAGCTATTTACCAAAATATGAAAAAAAATGATAATTTTCATAACCTAAGTCCGAAACAAACTTTGATATCTGCACATGTGTCAAACATACAGGCACAATTATTTTACCATATTAGAACCAGCAATACTGTCTTCAAAATGAGATATTACTTGGCACATTCAGATGCTCCCTTGCAAAGTTATTTACCAAAATATGAAAAAAAATCATAATTTCCATAACCGTAAGTCCCAAACAAACGTTGATAGCTGCCTATGAGTAAAACATACAGGCACCATTCTTTTACCATGTTAGAACTATAAATAATCTTTTCAAAAGGAGGTATTACTTAGCACATTCAGATGCTCCTTTGTAAAGTTATTTACCAAAATATGAAACAAAATCATAATTTCCATAACCTAAGTCTGAAACAAACTTTCATATCTGCACATGTGTCAAACATACAGGCACAATTCTTTTACTCTGTTAGAACCAGCAATACTGTCTTCAAAATGAGACATTACTTGGCACATTCAGATGCTCCCTTGCAAAGTTATTTACCAAAATATGAAAAAAATCATAATTTCCATAACCAAGTCCCAAACAAACTTTGCTATCTGCACATGTGTCAAACATACAGGCACAATTGTTTTACCATGTTGGAACCAGCAATACTTTCTTCAAAATGAGATATTACTTGGTACATTCAGATGCTCCCTTGCAAAGTTATTTACCAAAATATGAAAAAAATCATAATTTCCATAACCTAAATCCCAAACAAACTTTGATATCTGCACATGTGTCCAACATACATGCACCATTCTTTTATCATGTTAGAACTATCAATACTGTCTTCAAAATGAGGTGTTACTTAGCACATTCAGATGCTCCCTTGCAAAGTTATTTATCAAAATATGAAAAAAAAAATCATAATTTCCATAACCTAAGTCCAAAACAAACTTTCATATGTGCACAAACTCAGAATAATATATTTTACAGAACACATTTCATAAGAGAGTTTTACTTACCATACTGGTCCTACTTGGTCATGGGTGTTTTCCATTCTTCTCACACACTGCATGTTACTTATCCTGCATAGCTCTCCTCACACCATTGTGGAGGTCAGTCATAGGTTCATAGGTTAGTACTAGGCTAACTGCCCTTGTGAGCCATTTTAATCCTAGGCAATTATCCCTTGTGAGATTCAAGCACTGCAACTTGTGATTGTAAGGCAAACACCTTAACCATTAGGCCACCCTCTCAACCAATCAAGAACAACACAATGCCCTCCTCAGTTAGGTGAACGCCGACCCTGTGCATCAAGCCATGCATGAACCAATTCTGTAAACATCTGGCCTTGTGAGCTGCCCGTTGACTGTTTGCTGTTTTCCATATCTGTCAAGGAATTATATCAGACCACACAAAATGACAATGCCATTATAATTCAGTCAAAATAGTATAACACTTGAATGTTACTGAGCCCTTCCTCCTACCACCTAATTTCCACCCATGACTGACAAAGCGTGGACACATGCCCAACTAATGAGTATAAGCAGACGTACAGTAATACAAGCAGAAATGTCAAACTTATCTGGTTAATCCATGTTAGAATTAGTTACAAAAGTAATAATTCCAGTTATCGCATCTGACCATCACTCTGGTTACAATAAGATCCATCAGTTTTCCTCAATGCAGTATGTGCATATTGTTAACAGATAATAAATTATTCTTGAAAGCTGGATACATAAACAAAAAATTATAATAACAATTGCTGAAACCTGAGCTATAGATAACCTACACTTGTCACACTGTATCTGTATTACAATCTTCAGCAGTCTGACCATGTATGCACAAGCACTTCCCTGGTACACAAATTAATTATTTCCCCTACCAACATCTTCATTACTACATGTTATACACATGTCCCTAAATGAAACATTCACCCAAATGACCCCTTCAGGAAAATGTTGAGATACGCACAACCACCAAAATTATACATATATGTATGTATGTATATATCTATATATCTATATATATATGTATATATCTATATATATATCTATATATATATATATATATATATATATATATATATATATATATATGTATGTGACCAATGCACATACATGTATATCCATATACACACATATGCACACACACATATATATATATATATATATATATATATATATACACACACACACACATACACACACACACATATAATGCATATATACAGCAAGAAAAAAATCAGGGGTTTAGGAGGGTAGGCAGTCAATGAAGAATGAGGGGGAGGGGGTTGCTTGCAATGACTCCAAGCAGAGAAAAAATACAACCTGACTTCTGCATTCATTAAAGTGATAATGACTTTTACTTATGTGAATAACACTGACAGCAGCTGAGACTTTTCCCAGAAAAGTAATAATGACTAACTGCTATATTGTAACTGCACCTATTGCTATGTGATAATGACCTTCCTTTCATTACTGCAAAGGTATGCATGCTGAGACACAGGTGATAACTGCTGCCCATAACCTGTTGAGTAGGCATTCATTATATTACCCTGTGCAGCTGTTATGTAACACAGACTCATTATCATCAGTAAGGAGAAGATCTGAGTCAGTCAAATATTATAACAATTAGGTATTAATGAGGCCTTCCTCCCACCTAAATTCCACACATGACTGACAAAGCCAGGAGAAATAAACAAAAAAATATGGTAGCTCCATCCTGTCAGTAGTCACTTGGTAAATAACTTTGCAAGCGAGTGATAACCTTTATCGCAGTATAATCACAAATAGAATAATACAAGCAGAAGTGATGTAACCCAATGTAATTTGCAGACTGACTTTCTATATATCTCCAGTAACCCCTCCAGTTGTTTGCATTCTGTGTGCACAGGCATCAAAATGACACAAATTGGCCCAGCAGTCATTTCAGCAGTGAGACCATGTATGCACAAGCACATCCCTGATACAATGAATTATTTTCCCAAGCAACATCTTCATAATTATGTCCAGGTATACATGCATCTGAAATGAAACGTTTCCACAACAAGTCTTCAGTAACATTTCCTAGTATGTGCAACCACCAGTTCACCCAAGAAACCCCTTCAGTAGAATGTTGAGCTATGCACAATGTCCAAAATTAAATGCTTCCCCAAATGAAACATCTGTAAGTTTTGCTATAGTAAACCACCAAAATGAAACATTCACCCACCCGAGCCCTTCAATATAATGTATGCACAGGCACCAGAATGAAAGATTTCCCCGAAACAACTGTTCAGTAACATTTACTGGTATGTACAAGCACCAAAATGAAAAATTCATAAACGAACACTGAATGTGCAGGTGGGAAATTGCATCACATTATCTGTTGAAACATGCATCATATTCCTTGTACAGGTGTAATAGAGCCATTACCATATGTTAGGACAAAGACCAGAGTAATTACGTCAAAGTAGTACAGCAGTTATATCTTACTGAGAATTGGATTTGCCATGGAACACAGTGAAGACAGTCAAACAGTGGAGAAGCTATGGGACAGCATTGATGCTGCAATGAAAAGGACGGCTCAGAGGGACATAAAGCAGCTAGAAATCACAAACTGGCAGGAAAATACCTCATTCACACAATTTTGTCACACAGATTTCAGGCATTCCTCATTTACATCATACTATTATTTCACTTGCCTAAGATTTTTGTAAGCTGAGTAAGCAGCTTGTGCCTAAGTGCACCTTGCTCTATGAATCATGCCGAAGCTGTGGTTATGTGCAGCTGTAGCAAATTCCCTCCGTGCCTTGGAGCAATGACTATAAATACTGTCCGTTAACAGCAAAGGGACTTCCTGAATGGATAGATAAGAATACATTCATAAGACCATGAAGACAAAATATTTAATCATCCTTCTATAAACCTAATCACAAGCCCTGCAGTATAAATGTATTACACCTAGCCCCTTCCTGGAAATAAACCTGCCTTTCTTTCACTGAACTTGAAACTATCACTGACATCCTAACCATATTCTCTAACCCTGCAATGTCTAGTATTGCTTATCCAAAACACTGACACCGAAATATACATTTCAGCTGTTCTCTAAACCCAAAACTTGCCTTCACTCATTAAACCTAATCCCTAGCCTTCTTCCCTGTCCCTAAACCTAAAAGTTCAATTTTCTCCACAGCACTAATCACAAACCATAGTCCCTAATGCTAAATACTCCAGTCACCCATAATCCTGATGTATCATCTCCTGGTCCTTCCAGCTTGCTTCAAATCCCTCTTCATGGCTGCCACATTTATTCTTTACCCCAAAAAATAAAGAAAATAAAGGGGATATCTTCAAAACAGGAGAGTACAAAAGTAAACAAGAAAGAAATTAAAACTTTTACCACAGAAACTGTTAGCAGATTATCTCCACCAAAAAGCTGATAAAACATGAAACTAGGTTTTTGAATTGTTTTCAACAAATGCTCATAACTTCACATCCTTACTATTTCATGTTCAAATTTTCAGCATACTATGAGCCAGCATAATCTAATTTCTGAAACTAAATTTCAGAAACTTGGATCAAACAATTTTTAAGAAACTGATAATGAAAATATAACAATAGAAAAATTTGTAGTAAAGGGACTAAATACCATAGCACTGGTAAAGAAAGTATAGGAATGTTTGAACAGAGCTCTTCTACTTTGGCAACATATTAGTCAAACTGTAAAGTAAAAATAAAATAGAGTATATTTAGGAAAACAATTTACAATTAATCAGTTAGTTAACAGTTAGCCAATCAGAATAGCTACGTTCAGTGTAGAGACCAAAGTTAAGGGTTCAGATTTAAAAATGCAGACAAGTCCTTTAGATCGTAACACATCACAGATGTTTTGCAATGTCTATAATGTGTGAATATATAAGTTTTTAACAGAGAAAACAGTGTGAATACATTAAAAAAAAAGCAGGGCTTCACAGTATGTCTCAGAAATGCTCCTGCAATCTTAGGTGTAATTATTTAGGACCACTTTAATGCTTACCAGTGTTAAATTATTGACAATAACCAAATGGATATATGCACTCTTTGGATTTTGAATATCGCAGCTGTGTTTCACCCTCTCATTGTATTACCAACTGCCGTTGAGAACAGCGAACTACCATAAACTGCACCACTACCTACTGTAGATTGCACAAACTTGCAGATGATGGAGGAAGTGAGGGAAAATGCACAACTGACCTTTTCTCTATTCGCCGACGTGGTAAGACACCAGCGATTTCCAAACCGACAAGCAACAAACAGTAAATAAAATTTTCCCAGTCAGTTTTTGCATACGCTACTCTCCGCTCACATGCACAACTAACAACCGTGTGCCCTTTGCTTGCTGCCTCACTCTTTGTAACTGCTGTCACTTTTGCTTAGAGATTACCTTCTCTTATGGCTGTCCCTCATCATGTTAAAAAAAAAAAAAGTAGTTCAGTACAGGCAAGATGCAAAGTGTAAAACCCGTCATACATTACACTTGGCACAGTATTTCTGACTGCATCGAGAAGGCGGCATAATAATTACTTGCTTTTCTTTTTTTTTTTTTCCCCCGGAATCACACCTCTAAGCGAGAAAGCTGGTTGATTTGTAACTTTTCTTATTACAAATTTTGGCTGGTAAAACATTAACAGGTTTTGGCTATTAGATAAACTCCAAGGTTTTCAGGAGTGCTCGGAAATTACGTATGTAATGAAAATCATCTTACCATAATGAGGACTTAGGCAGGCTCGGTCGTGGAAATTGGTGGCTGAAGTTAGGGTCTTCTCAGGAACACGCTTGGATCTCCATTGCAGCTTTCTAATGGTACAGGAACGGCTCAATAAATAGAGGAATACAGTAGATAATTCTACAAAATGCAGAAAAAGAAAGGGAATATCTACTGTACTACCCTCTATTTATTTGGACAGAACAGTGTGTATCGGGGGTGTGTGTAAATAAATAGTTGACTCTCATTGGCTGCCACAGTTGCTTAATGAAAATCGGCTTGCTGTTGAGACGCAGATACAGGCTGCATTGCAAGCTCATTTTCTAAATAAAGTCAAATACGAAGACCACAAAACTCCATGCTGAAACTTAAGTTGACGAGGTAACTGACAAAGTTCAGTTACTTTTTCAACTTAAAATTCAACACTGGAGCTATAATATGCCTGCAAACGTACATACGCTGGGAGAAGGCACTCGGGTCTAATAGCATGTAATTACTACCGTTTCACAGCATACTCGGTGTTAAGCACAGAGGCTCCATGAGACGGTAGTCGGGGTTAATGAGTTAAGTCTTGCTCCACCATTCTCAGGAATGTCCTTCCTTGATAACCACCCTTGGGAATCTGTCTCACAGCTAAATTGAACAAAAATAGACAACGCTGGATAAAAAATGTTATGTACTTACCATAACGATAGATCAATGTTGTCTAATTTTCATCTGTTTCAACATTCCTTCCTCCTGACCTTTGCCAAATTGTCACAAATGAGACTCCAAGGGCTTGTTGACTTTGGCATTCCATGTCAGTAAGCCATCAGTGTTCTATAACCATGTCATGGCTTTTGTCATATCATTTAGAAATGAACCAAAGTAAGAGTTATTTCACTAGCATAAGTTACTTGCTTATGTTGTTTGTGTTTGGTTTATTATTTTATCAGGGGACAAACTTAATCTGAGAAAGTAAAGTGGAAACCAGAGGAATTATGGGTAAGGGAGGAGTCCGAGCCCTGGAACTGAAGAGCTTCAAGATTGGTGCATTGGTCAGATCCGTTGGATCTGACAACCCACAGTTGAACCAGATGAAAATCAGACAACATATATCTATCTTTATGGTAAGTACATAACTTTTGTTTAGATAGCATCCATTGTTGTGGTACTTTCTCCCTTGTTAATTCCTATGTTGAATGAGCTGTTTTTTGCTGGTTCTTGTGGGTTGTAGATGCCCCAACTCTTACTCCAAACTCTAGAACCAAATTTAAAATTATTATAAAATCTAACTCATACATTGTAAGAGACCAAATAGTTTATTGTGCAGTGCTAAGATTATTACTGCCTTAGATCATCTGAGATAGTGCTAGACATGAAAGCCAGTTTTAATAAACTGTTTTGTCTCCTACATTGTGCATCAGCTCTTTTTTGAATAGTTCACAGTCCTTGACCTTATGGTCGTCTGAACCATCTGTTAGGACAACACACTGTCATTGATCAGCCAGGTTAATGTCTCTGCAGTCCAGCAAGAAAGCTATTTTTGTGAATGATGTAGGTGCATATAGGAGAGTGAGATTAGCTAAGTTAATGACTGACTGTCTTCAGTATACTATGATGAATTATGTTTTTTTGCGTGCTTAGTTTGCTTAATGAATGCAAAAACTATGGACGTTTCAAACATGATTCTATGTACTTTCCATATTACTATTTCATAACTCTAACTGTTACTTCCCCCTCAAGGAAAGAAAGAAATTGTATAGCATCTCAAAGCTGGAATAGTTTTAGCATGTCTTCTCCAAGATGTGACTATCATTTCTAAGAATGAGTGTGAAGAATATTTAATAAGTAATTGCAAAAGTAAGCAACTGTAGGCATAGCTCTTAACCTTCCATCTTCAGAATGAGGAATACTACTTGTCATAATGTGGAACTAATGGGCAAATATGGAACACCTACTAACAGCTTACTTACAACTTCAACTTGGGAGCTCACAACACAGTTAAAGTGTGGCATTTTTACTTATATAATAGTTAATGTTCTGTAGTCCTATCTCACCTTCACTCTTACATATGGGTTTGGAACCGATCCTCGGCTCTGACTCTGCCTATTACAAAGCTCAAAGTCTCCTAGTTGGCTCATGGCTAGGTAGGTATCCCATGGTGCGCCAGTATAATCCCAGATCTCGTTTGCCACGTCGACAAGTTCAGATGTGCTTCTTTTAGGCCGTGGCTAAGTTTAACACTTTTTAATATTTTTACTGTATTGCAGTTTAACCTTCTAGTTGTATAGCTTTTGCTAGTGTTTATCAGTCGTTAGAGTAGTTTCAGTCTTGATGAAGTGTTTTCTTTCTTTACTTTAGATACTTATTGTTGAACTGGTTGGCCGTTGGCCTTGTTGTGCTCTTTGGTATCCTGTGTGCCAGTTTTTTCTATTTAACTGGTGATTTTGCTCCTTGTTGTTATTTGCTGTGCTTATTAGTGTAGAGAGTTTGGTAGTTTAATAGTTATTACTTAGATATTAGTGCTTACTATTAAGGTGTGCGTTTGCGCTCAATTTAACCTTTTCTGTGTACAGTGTTTATTAGTGTGCGGTGTTTATTAGTATTAGAGAGTTAGCATTAGACCTTTTCTGCCTAGATATTAGTCGGATATTTAGCTATTTAGTTGACAAGGATTCTTTGATATTTCCGACCCTTTTTTGTTCTATGACGTAGAATTTGAGTATAGTTTCCTCTGAGACATTTGGACAATTTCTGGTTCATACTTTGTGCGTGTGTGCAGTATATTTGGTAGTTTCTGACCTTTAGTCTTCTCTTTTCTAGGTCTGTTTAAGTTAGAGGACCTAGTTTCTCTCTTTCTCTGCCCAGGGCTAGGCCCATTTGTGTTAGAGGACCTAGTCCTCGTGGTGTGTGAGTGTTAGTGTGGTAAGGGCTAGGCCCGTTTAAGTTAGAGGACCTAGTCCTCGTTGTGTTTGGGTTGTGTCATTTTTGCTGCTTCTCCAGTACCATGTGTAAAGAGGAAAAAGATCATAAACCTTTGGGGTTTAAGAAATGTGTTAAATGCTCTCAGAAAATGTTAATTACCGATGGCCACAGTAATTATGTGTATTGCCTCGGAGCCATCCATTTGCAAGAAACCTGTTTGTTTTGCCATTCTTTCAGCTCCACGGCCTTACAGGAGCGGAAGAATAAACTAATATTAAAAGGTCTCCTCAAGCCTTCTTTCGAGGAAGACTTAGCCAGTTTGTCTTCTTTCTCCAAATCTCCTGCATCTAAAAATGAAAAGGCTAAACCTTCCAAGAGGCATTCCCTGGCGCCATCCGGTGCTTCAGAACCGCCTCCAAAACTTTCTAAACCAGACAAGACTCCTCCCTCCTTGGCTCC
Source organism: Protopterus annectens (assembly GCF_019279795.1). Taxonomy (NCBI): domain Eukaryota; kingdom Metazoa; phylum Chordata; order Ceratodontiformes; family Protopteridae; genus Protopterus; species Protopterus annectens. The sequence continues at coordinate 474,581,670 of NC_056749.1, read as the reverse complement.
ACTGATATTGGAACCGATCGAGGGTGTTGATTCTATGACTCCAGTGTCAGCCCCATGCATTTCGGAGCAGACTGCTGATAGCAATCATTGGAGCTGGTCCAGAGATCCATTGCTGGTCTCCCCAACTTTAAGGTCACCTATTTTACAGAGGTCCAGATCTCTCACACTGTTTTCCAGATCTTCCAGGAGCCTATCAGAAGAAGATATGGAGAGAGTAGTGCTGAGACTCCTGAAGTCATCTGTCTTGCCAAAAATGCTGTTGGCTCCGACCCAGTTGGTCCCAGAGTCACTTGAGTCTGTTTCCCCTGCTGTGGTTCCTCCTCCGAGCCATGCTGGGCTTTCAGAGCCAAAGTGTTCTGTACCACTGGTTGTGGAACCCTCGGTTCCAGCTCCCCCGAGGCTGTCTCAGAGCCAAGTTCCGCTCCGACACCTTCGGTGCCATTTGGGGTGTCTAGGAGCCGAACTTCCCCAGCTGGCCCCAACAGGGACACTTGGACCCAGACCTCTTTAATTCCGAGTCTCCCTCTTGGTGCATCGGCTAGGGTGAGCTCAGATCCTACCTTTATCTCGGAACTGATGGCTCTGGAGCCGATGACTTTCTCTGTCTCCTCAGAGCCGAGGAGGTCTTCGGAACCAGAGAGGTCTGCCTTCGAGATGATGCAGAGTGTGCTGTCCCGCTCATCAGCTCCACCCAGGGGTACCGACACTCTTCCCCCTCGGGCACAGACCTCCATCTCAGCACCTACTCCCTCTCTCGACAGCAGAGACCCGCAGCCTCAGGAGTCCCCAGCTGGTGGCCCCCACTCTTCCGAGACCTCCTTGGAATATCCTTCTGAGGAGCCTCCTCGGAAGAGGACATGCAAGAGGAACCATGTAGACTCCCAGGATGAGTCTCTTACCTCCAACACCAACCTCGAGGAGTCAGAAGGGTCCCCTAAGTTGTCCTCTGATGATGTCTCCTTTGTAGACATCTTAGATATCTTTAAGCAGAGGTGCGGCTGGTCCACTGTTACCCCTTCTGATGAGGAGTCTGTGTACCTGAAGGCTTTCAGGTCTCAACCTTCAGCCTCTTGGGTGTCTCCACCTTTCGACAAACTTCTAGACCTTGTTAGTCAAAAGGTGTGGGAGACTCCTGATGCCATGGAGCCAGTCCCCAGGAGACCTAATAATTGTTTGACAGCCCCCAAGGAGAAGGAATTTTTGTTCAGGGGCATTCCTGTAGATACCATGGCGGTGGCGGTGGCCACTAAGAAGGAACTAGCAGAGACTTCTTCATCTGTCCATCCGCCGAACAAGGAGTCTCGAACAATGGGCAGATACAGGAAGCATATCTTTTCATCAATGGCATTCACTCGCAGATCGCTGAACTACCTAACACATTTTACAAGGCTTCAGAGAGATCTCCTTAAGGAGTTGGGAGAGACTTTACAAGGTTCATCTACTGAAGGATTCCCTAATAAGGTGTCTGCTCAGTTGTCCACCTTGAATTCCATTGTTAACTCCTTCATGAGGCTGATTTCTTATGCAGCCGATGAAGCGAGCAAGGCAGCGGGTTGAGGAGGTTCCCTTAGGAGGCACTCCTGGATGCACTTGTGTAATTTTATGGAGCCGTTCAAGTCTTCCTTTACCAATGCCCCCTTTGATGGTTCTTCCTTGTTTGGAGCCAAGGTAAAAGACACACTCACCAGGTGTGAGCAAGAAGGGAAAATGCTGTCTGCCATGGGAGTACGTTTTACCGTCCTTTCTAGAGCATACCCCAAGGGTCAGAGAGGTGGTAAAATGTGGTTCAAGAAGTTTCAGAGTTTTTCCATGACTCCTCCTTCAGAGGCAGAGGAGGAGGAGCAAATGGTAGATGTCCTAGAGGCAGGGGTGGACCGCAAAACCAGGGAGGCCATGATTCGTTTCGAGGCCGACTCTACCAGCGCTCCTAATGTGGGGCCCAGCTGTGCTTCTCTGGACCCAGTCAGGGGTCGCATTTCTTTGTATCCAGAAGCCTGGCTAAGCATCACCTGAAACAAATGGGTATAAAGATTTATCACCAGAGGTTATTCCATACCCTTTTCTGTTCAACCTCATGTTCCCAAGAGGATCCCAGATGTTCCACCCAATCACAGGGGTCAAGCAACTGTAGAAGTGAACAAGTTGCTCACAAATAGAGTCATCCAAACTGTCCCCGCAGACTAGGTAGGATTCGGAACTTACTCCAGATTCTTTTTAGTGCCAAAATGTACAGGGGACTGGAGGCCCATCTTGAACCTCAGCAAATTAAACAAATCCGTAAAGGACAAGTTCCGGATGGTGACACTGCAGTCTATACTCCCTCTATTAGGGAAAGACACTTGGATGCGCTCAATAGACCTCCAAGATGCGTACTATCACATACAAAATTGACAGAGCACCGAGGAGCAATCTACACTTTCGGCTGGGAGCCAGTAACTACCAGTTTCGTGCTCTGCCCTTTGGTCTCACCACAGCCCCCGGGTGTTCACCAAGTGTATGGCAGTAGTGACAGCTCACCTGAGACATCTAGGATTCCAAGTGTTTCTGTACCTGGACGACTGGCTCCTGACCGCCTCCACCAGGCATCTACTTCTTCAAACCAGAGACTCCACTATTCAACTTTGTGCCCAGTTGGGGATTACTATAAATTGGGAAAAGTCTGCCTTATTGCCCTCTCAAGTTGTGACTTTTATAGGTGCAGAAATAGACACAGTCGCCATGTTAGCTCGTCTTCCAGCAGAAAGAGCACAGAACCTCATGCAAGTCCTTCGTCTACTCCCTCACCGGAAAGTCAAGGCAAAGACAGTGCTGAAACTCTTAGGGACCATGGCCTCCACCATATTGCTAGTCCCTCTTGCCAGATTGCACATGCAGATTCTTCAATGGCTCCTATCATCCCAGTGGTCCTTTCAACAACTGCCTCTATCCCACCACATCATTTTAACAGAGTCCTGCAAGAAGGACCTCCATTGGTGGATCCAACCCAACCAACTAACGATAGACACCCCATTCCTTCCTCTCCAACCTATTTCTACTGTGACCACAGATGCCTCACAGATAGGATGTGGGGGGGCATTATCTAGGCAGGACTGTCCAAGACACGTGGCAAGATCATGAGGTTCACCTGCATATCAATGTTCTAGAGATGAGGGTGGTGCTTCTGGTGTTGCAAGCACTCCACAACCTTCTTCCTCTTGGGACGATAGCAATACAGTCAGACAGCATGTCAGTAGTATGGTATCTCAACAAACAAGGCGGGACCAGATCTTACTCCCTTTGTCGAGAGGCTATTCGTGTTTGGAAATGGGCAATATCTTCCCAGTGCTTTCTAGTGGCAACGCACATCCCAGGGACTACCAACATAATAGCCGACAAACTCAGTCAGGCAATCTTGATGCCTCAGGAGTGATCTCTGAAGCAGGAAATAGCGGAACAGATTTTCAGCAAATGGGGACAGCCTTGCTCTGATCTTTTCGCCATTCCGATCAACTCCAAATGCAGCAGCTACCTTTCCCTTATCCCCCCCTCCAGGGGCGTCATCGAGAGATACATTTGTTCATGATTGGCCCCTGGGTCTCCTTTATGCCTTTCCCCCCTTTCCTCTCATATCCAAGGTGATTCAGAAAGCGAAACTGTTGGGAAGCAAACTGATTCTCATTACACCTTACTGGCCTCGTCAGGTTTGGTTCCCTTTCTCTGGCCTCATCTACTAGAAGATCCATGGACTCTGGACCCAGTGCCAGATCTCTTGATGCACATGTCAGGCACTCTTCACCCCAGCCTCCACACCCTCAATTTGACAGCTTGGCTGCTCCAGTTCCATCCCTAGTCAGGCTTCATGATTTTTCACCCGCTGTGACCCACATTCTCACATCTTCTCACAAACCCTCCACTACAAATTTATACACCAGTAAATGGAGAAGGTTTTCTATCTGGGCGGAGGAAAGGAATGTTGACCCTTACACCGCATCCATTCCAGTGGTTTTAGAGTTTTTATAAGAACCTTTTTACCAGGGTTCTGCTGCTACCACAATTAGGGTTCAGTTGGCAGCAATATCAAATTTTCATTTGGGTCAACATGAGTCTAATCTGATGTCACACAGATTGTTTAAAACCTTCCTTAAAGGAGCTACTTTGCTGAGACCTCCCTTTCAGGAACCAGTAGCTTCATGGGGTCTAAACTTCGTCCTATCCAAATTAACGTCTCCATTCTTTGAACCTGCTCATTTGTGTTCGCTGAACTTTCTGTCTTGGAAGACTTTGTTTCTGGTGGCCATCACATCTGCTAGATGAGTATCAGAGTTACAAGTACTGTCTATCAAGCCCCCTTATTTGATTTTCCACAAAGGTAGATTATCTTTTTGTACAAATTCATCTTTTGTCCCTAAGGTGTGCTCTCATAAAAACTTGAACCAAACTATAGAGCTGCCGGTGTTCTTTCCTAATCATTCCAGTGCAGTAGAATACAGATTTCATCAGCTGGACATTCACAGACGATTATGGTTCTGTCTACATCAGACCAAGGAATTTAGGAAGTCAGACCAATTGTATCCTTCTCTGACTCCAGATTAGGTCTCTCAGTTTCCAAAGTGACCCTTTTGAATTGAATTTCCAGTTGTATATCGTACATTTATTCTTCTGATGGAAAGCCTTTACCGTTCAAGATTAAGGCTCATTCTGCAAGATCCCAGTCTACTTCTGCAGCCTTTCAAGCCAGGGTTCCAATTGATAATATTTGTGCAGCAGCAGTCTAGGCTACCCCTCACACCTTTATTACTCATTACAAATTGGACTTGACCTCTAAGGGTAGAGCCTTCTTTGGTTCCACGGTTCTCAGGAGTATTTTTCCGTGAGCTACCCAAGAATAAGGCACTAGGGAAGCTGTCCCATATGTAAGAATAAAGGCGAGATAGGACTACAGAACATAAAGATGTTATGTGCTCACCATAACGCTCCATGTTTGTAGTCCATCTCGCCCTTCATTCTTACGAACCCACCCTCCTACACCCGTCCTGGAAGGATCTGGAGACAGAAAAAATTTCCATAACAGGTGGAGACCTTTTATTATTGTTGTTCTTTCTGGATAGTTTTTGTTCTGTCTTTCTATAGTTTAGCAGCAAACAAGATCTGGGGATTATACTGGTGCACCATGGAATACCTACCTAGCCACGAGCCAACTAGAAGACTCTGAGCTTTGTAATAGGCCGAGTCGGAGCCAAGGATCGGCTCTGAACCCATATGTAAGAATGAAGGGCGAGATGGACTACAAACATGGAATGTTATAGTGAGTACATAACTTCTTTTTTTAATGAATTAATATGATTCAGCTCTATTTACCATGGATATCAGTTAAAAACTGTTAACACTGAGTGTGTGACAAACCCTTTTAATGTGGAACTTCGAAGAACATGAACTTTTTAAGACCCCAAATTAGGAACGTTCCTCGTAATGAGGTACAACTTCAGAGTTATAACTGTAGGTTTATCTGTTTATATTAAGCTTACAGCCCAATTGCCCTGAATATATTTGACTGTAATTGTACTTTTCTGGAGTTTAAACTTAAAATTCAAAAAAGCAGACCCGCGAGTACTGGTGGTGCAACCAGCCAAAAAGCACAACTCAAACCAAAAAAGAGAGGCCAACACCAACAAGTGAGCAATATAATATATTTATTGAAGTGGCAACACCAAAACAATCAGACCGGTTTCAGCAAAACTGCCTTCCTCAGTGACAAAAACACAAATGCAGATACACACACACACACACACACACACACACACACACACACACACACACACACTTCCTAACCAATTAACACATTTCTATTGCACCAATTCCCTAAAATTATTTACAAGTGGTCATTAAGACCTGGAGAAAATAATCCACCTGACTTAATGATCCAACTCCTTTCTTTCTTATTAAGAGCATGCCAACCTGATTTATTTGTCCTATCTCCCTGAATTTTGTCTATTACCATAAAATTAAATCTAGTGGAGCTATGAGAAACAGAATGTCTATAAAGAGCATTCGATAACCGTTTATTCCGTATATCACTAAAGTATTCAGACATACGTATGCAAAGTGGGCGAGAAGTTTGGCTTATGTAAAAAGCCGAGTAAGAGCAAGTTACTAGATAGATTAACCAATCTGTACTACTATTGGCAAAAAGTTTATATCATCAACCTTGCTTGCTTGAAAATTTTGATTTAAACATAAATTTGCAAAAAGAACAATGACTACAAGGAAAGAGGCCAATTATTCTATCCCCAGTAAGTGTCAGTTGCTGACTGGAAGATTTAATACCACTACCATATTTATATTGGTTAAAATAAGACCCAAGAATACGGCCCTTGCGATAGGAAAACTGACACCTAGAACTAAGAATCCTAGAAAGTTCATCATTAGCTAATAATATATTACAGTTTCGATTATTAATGTCCCTGATCACATTAATATTTCATCCAAATATAGTAACAAATCTGATGGCACCAATGTCTTGATTAGATTTATCTCGATATTCTAATAAATCTAACCTATTTTGTCCTGAAGCCCATTTACTGGCAAATATAATGTCTTAACCATAACCCCTAGCTTGAAACCTATGAATCAAATCTTGCTAAAAAAAATCATAACTGTCTAAGGTGGAACAGATATGTTTAATGCGTAGAAACTGTGACTGAGGGTATATTCTTAATGATATGACGTGGGTGGAGGCTAGTAGCAAATATTAATTTGTTGTATTAGGGGTATTTCTGAAAGACGTGATCTAAGCGTATCATCAGGATTCCTAATGATAGTCACATCTAGAAAATTTATTTGCTTAGAATCACAATTAAGTGTAAACTCAGTACCCCATTTATTGTCATTAAGGTATCGGCCAAACTGCAATAAATATGGTTTATCCGCTCGCCATACCATCCAACAATCATCAAGAAATCGCCTCCAAATATCTATTTATCCCATAAAGATGTTATGAGCACTATCATAAATAAGTTGATCTTCCAGGAACCCCATAAATAAATCAGCATATTTGGGCGCAAATGAGGCCACATAGCAGTACCTTGTAACTGCCAGTAACACTCCCCCTGAAAATAAAAAATATTTTTTGACAAAACATGTGCAACCATACATACCAATAAGGTATTAAATCCCAAAGGATAAATATCTGCCTTATCCACCCAATATTGTAATGCTACCAGACCTGCCCAATGGGGTATATTTATATACAAGGCCATGACATGTAATGTACATAATAGCCAATTCGGATCCAACTGCATGTCTGATATTATTTTCAAAAACTGTGTTGTATCTTGAATTCTTGATCTTACTAGTTTTAATAAAGGCTGTCGATACTGTGTCAAAAACATACAAAGGCTCAGTGAGGGGAGCCCATGCCTGAAACAATCGGTCTACCCCAGTGGCTTGTCCAAGTTCTTAAGCATCTTAGGCAGTAAATATAAATGTTGCTTTTGGGGATTCACTACTGTTAAATGTTGCGCCATGGAATCACAGCCTGTTGAAGGAATATGTCGATTTCTTTCTTGTATCTATTTGTAGGGTCAAGTGGCCTGTGCATGTAATACCTTGTATCTATTAATTGTCTGTGGGCTTCAGAAAGATAAGAAGCCAAATCCATTACAACCACCGCCCCACCCTTGTCTGCTGGTAAAATCTGTATATTGGTGTTGTTTTTCAATTTTATAAGAGCCTGTAGTTCAGCAGCCGACAAATTATGGCTCAGTAGCCTGGATTCAGTCATTTTAAAATGTATATCCTTACGCACTGACTCTTGAAAAATTGAGACATGTTTGTTCACCGGGGACATAAAAGTGGACTTCTGAAATCTAAAGTCAGTAGATCTTTAAGATTGATCATTATTACTAAAAAATAATCTAAGATTAAGTACATGACAAAATGCCAAAACATCATTCGCTGTAATGTCTTCATCCACAAAAAAAACAGGGACATAATTCAATCCTTTATTCAAAACTTGTCGCTCTACATCTGTTAATTCCACATAAGAAATATTATGAATGTTATAGGATTCATTTATCGGGGTATCAGTACCTCAAGCAAAGTTTCCACATTGTCTATTTTTTCTGTGCTTTCTCCCACCCCTATGTTTGCCATGCCTAAAGGGTGGTCAGCACTACGTTGTTTCTTAGGATTGGGTGACTCCTGAGTATTAATACATTCTATATATGTGGCTGAAGAATCCTCACCTGAGGTGCTACTGTAACTAGATTTAGGCTTTTTAAGGATGTATCTAAGCCTTTTTCTTTTGTACACCGGTGTTGTATTGTCCACATTAGAAAATTTAACACTTCTAGAACCAAACGGCTTCCTCCGCTGGTAGTGCCCCATGTCTCTGTTAAACTTCTGTATTTTTTATCGTTTATTTATTTCTCAAGTGACAATAAATCTCTGGTTAACTTATTGAGACATGTAGTATAATATGTTTCCCCGTCATAAACATTAATTTCCTCACAAATTGACTTCACTTCTAAAATGTTAACCTCGATTGTACGCTCATAATAGGAAGACAAAATATTAACAAAACCCATGGAGGCACTCTGTTGTGCTTTAGCCCATTCTTCAGCAAAGTTTTATTATGGTTGGATCCGTATTCTCAACCCCCTAGGGGTGATGTTCTTAGTCTGATAGGCTTTAAACAATTTTAAATGCCAAGCGTTTGTGCAAAGTGTTGTCATACTTTTAGTTAACTTGCCAAATAGCTGGTTGCAACTATTAGCTGCATCACTAACATGTCTGCCATGTTACCACTTGGGTCCACTAAACCAAAGGCCTGCAGATAATTTTTATCTGCAGAAAGACGTTGTAAAATAGTAACAAGATCCATAATCATATGCTTGTTCAGCACTTATAAATACAACCGTTAATGCCAAAGAATCATCTCAGTATCAACTATGAAAAGTAAGCCGTATTATTGTGCATTCACAATATTACATTAACGTGGTCCCAAGCAGTGTTAATCAAACCCACTTAAATAGTGTTTAAAAAAAAGTAGAAACACAGCCTCAATGAAATTGGATCATTAAGTCTTCTTCTTCTTCGGCTTTTTACCGGTTGGGGTTGCCACAGTGGATCACCTGTATGCTCATAATTGGCAGTAGAGTTTTATGGTGCCGAGTTGCCAGACCGGCTCCCAACCTTCCACAGAAGGCACACACATGCATGCACTGGGCTAATTTAGAGTGTCCAATCCACCTACAGCATGTCTTTGGGATGTGGGAGGAAACCGGAGCACCCGGAGGAAACCCACGCGACCACAGGCAGGACATGCAGACTCTGCACAGAAGGCACCCCAGCCGAGGATCGAACCGGTGAACCTCTTGCTGTGAGGCGGCAATGCTAACTGCTGCACTACTGCGGCCACCTGAAATTGGATCATTACGTAAGGTGGATTATTTTCTCCAGGTCTTAATGACCACTTGTAAATAATTTTAGGGAATTGGTGTAATAGAAATGTGTTAACTGGTTAGGAGAGACAAATGTATTGTGTTTTTTGTCACTGAGGAAGGCAGTTTTGCCGAAACCGGTCTGATTGTTTTGGTGTTGCCACTTCAATAAATATTATATTATATTGCTCACTGATTGGTGCTTGCCTCTCTCTTTTGGTTTAAACTTACCCATGTATTCATCTTATTCCATCTTAAAGGTGAATATTGATTGATGTGTTTGACATGGACAGGAAGTCTATTACAAAGGTAAAGGAAGTGATAACAAAATGGTCCTACCTGCTAATTCTGTAATTATATAAAAAGAGCTCAGAAAGAAGCTGACCTGTCCCTTTCAGAATGTGTATACGAGGTGTGATTGAGTTAAAGATCATTAACAAGAAAACCTGAAATCTTTCTCAGACTGGTTTCTGAGTTCTGTTATGCACTTGTGCACTATGATGTACTCTCCTATTTTTCTCAGCTGTCATTACATTGTAATATATTCTTGTGCTCTGCTTGTACCTGAATCTTTAAATCCAATCTTCATTTTTGTGTTTGTTTAGAATTACCTGCTGGGATCCACTGCTCACTTGATGCAGTGTTTTGCAGTTTGCTTATCCTTCACAGAAACACTTTGTCCTAGATGCTTTCTGATCAAGAAGAACTCCATGTAGTACTCAGCCTTTAACTGTAATCTTCACTTATCATTTTTGGTATGATTAGTATTTATTATTTTATTGTTTGTTTTCTGCATATTATGCTTATTTGCTAGAAGTGTATGCAAGTGGCAAACGTAGGCAGGAATTAACTTTAGATGGTAATGTGGGAGGGGTGTAGCAAAGATGAGAAGAAATTATGCTTGTTCACTATACTGTGAGAGCTGGGACTGCACCGTAAAAGCTCTGTTTGATGTTCTTCATGTTTCACTGTTGCAGTCATTACATTTGGGGGCAATCTGCTGGCAGGTTGCCCTCAGTCAGCCTGAATAACAAAGTCTTGGGTCCTGCGTCAGTTGCTGCCGCCTCTTCCATGACGTCAGGTCATCAGGGGTATAAAACATGCAGCCGACGCCATTTTAATCAGTCTTTCTTGCCATGCGGTGCCTGAAGCAGAAGCAGTTCACAAGTGCCGGTCGGCCGACTCCTGAAATTTTTGTTTTCGAGTTTCAGAACCGAAGTCTTCAAACTAAAGTTAAGTACCCCGTTGGGGAAACTTTTTCTTGCTCCTTACCGATGTCAGTAAAAGTTAATAATTGCATTACTTGTGGGAAGTAAATACCTCATAAGGATTTTCATTTGTACTGTATTCCTTGCCTAGGCCCTGATCACAACGTGCCTTGCTGTCGGTTTTGTGCCAAATTTAACCAATGCACTATTAAGCGTCGGTATATTTTTGCTTCTAAATATTTTGGTTCAAGATTTTAGCTACCCTGAAATGTTGTCGGTTAGCAATCCGACTACTGGAGTTCACAAAACATGCAAGGAAAAAGACAAGAGACAGACCGTCGAGGTTCAAAACCGATGATGAAGCTTCTCCTAAGCCAGTCGCCGGTTCGCCGGTACTCAGTGAGGCACTTTCGCAGCCCCTGATACCCACTACTTTTAAGTTGCAGGCCTCTACTGAGACCCATTCAGAGTCCGGTATGCCATGAGATTCGCAAAGTATTGAACCCCCGGATGTCTCTCCCTTGGATGGGTCTGGAGCCACTGAGCAGGCACCGGCTTCTGAGGGTGTTTTCAGGCCTCAGCATTTTTATATTAAACCGACGCCATCAACAAAAACATGGTCAAAACCGACTTCTATGTCTAAAAAACCAACACATGAGCCCCGTGCTCAGGCTCCTATGCCTAAAAACAAATGATCAAAATGGCTGAGGATTTAATTACCTTGATCAGGGTTCACAACCCCCCATCCCCCCCGCTAAGAGGCCTAGGCAAGGCACTGATTATGAATCTTCAGATCAGGTTTCCATTTCTTCTGATTCCTCTTCTGATCAGGAATTTTCTATTCCACTTTATGAGGATTCTGATGCAGAGGAATCCATCCCATCTGCATCTCCTCCTGAGGATTACTCTTTTGAGGAGACTTTGCATACTTTAAGGGAACATTTTCACTGGGAGAGTCAGGACTTCTCTGAATCAAAAAATAGGCTTAGGGATTTTCTTCTTCTTTCTCAGCATAGGCCATTGGCAATACCTCCTGTATTAGACATTGTTGATGATGTGTTCTCGGAATAAAGCATGACTCTTGATTCCCTGCCTCTGGCTCCTAGTAAGCCAAACAGATACTACTGCTGGTGATCCTGAGACTATTTCTCAGGGTCCCAAGGGTGTTAAGTCTTCTACAGCCAAGAATCCTACCCCTTCTGATAGAGATTCCAGGGCACTGGATAGATGGGGTAAGAAGGTTTATACGTCTGCAGCCTTGGCAATCAGGGTTTTAAACTGCCAGTTTCATATGCTTAAATATCAACAGCATGTTATGGGCTTACTGAAACAGAAAATGATGTTGATTTCTGATTGTGTGGAAAATGAGTTACAGGATGCATTACATTCAGCAAAACAGGTTGGAAAGCATACTTTGCAATGTGGTTTTGATTCCTTGGAGGCCTCTTGCAGGGCCACCATAACTGGATCTGTGATAAGAAGGCATGCCTGGCTCAAGGAGCAAAATCTGCCTGATCATGTTAAAGCTAAATTGTTGGATGCCTCTTTACAGCATGATAGTCTGTTTGGTAATAAGGCAGAAGAGGTTTTAAAGAAAATGGAAAACAAAGCTAAGTCTATGCAAACTGTAAAAGATTTCTTGTAAGTGCAGCCACCCAGGTTCAATAGGCACTGGCCTACTAAGTATTGGTCTTTTCCTGTGTCCAACAGAGCCACTCAGGGCAAACCCAGGTACTCCAAAGGCTCCAGATATCAATCACAGGGATCTTACAGGTCAAGGAAATGGGGTGCCTCCACCTCCAAATCTGGAGGTAACAAAGCACAACCCTACAGTAAGCCATCTCAATGACTTTCCTCTACCACCTCCAAGCACTTATCTTTTGGCAGCCCCCTTGGGGGGAAAACTAGCACTTCATGCTCAAAATTGGCAGTTAATTACCCAGGACAAGTGGGTATTAAACATAGTATGTCAGGGGTACAGATTTCATTTCCACACTTTGCCACTTCCCAACGGATGGCCAGATCTGCCACAAAACCAGTAGGCAGAGGCCCAGAAACAAGTCATGTCCCTCATAGATATGGAGGCTATTCAACCGGTACCAGAAAAGGAAAAAGGACAAGGATTTTATTCAAGACTTTTTCTGGTACCCAGGAAAGACAAATCATGGCGTCCAATACTGGACTTATCAATTCTGAATACGTTCCTGGACATTCCAAAATTCAAAATGCTGACTTTACAACAGCTACTGCCTATGCTAGGCAAGAATGCCTGGTTGGTAACTCTAGACTTAAAAGAGGCATACCTGCATGTCCCAATAAGGGAATCTTGCAGAAAATACCTCCGCTTCAAAGCAAGCTTTTTGCATTACCAATTCTCTGCACTGCCCTTTGGCTTATCTACTGCGCCCAGGGTCTTTACAAAGTGCCTGGCACCAGTAATTGCATTCTGAAGATAAAGAAACATTCAAATTTATCCTTATCTGGACGATTGTCTCATTCAGGCAGAGGACAAGGACACTCTTCTTCAACATCTGGCATTTGTAAAAAGGCTTCTAGCATGCCTAGGGTACATCATAAATGAAAAGAAATCTCAACTGGTACCCACTCAAATAATTACCATTCCTGGGTGCAAGCTTGAATTCAACTGCCCAGATGGCTTACCTCAAGCCAGACAAACAAATGCAATTGACAACATACTTCAAACAAATGGCAACAAAAACCCAGTTATCTGCAAGACAAATTCTGCAGGCTTTGTGTTCATGGCATCCTGCATTCTACTAATTCCATATGCGAGACTGCTTATGAGGAAACTTCAATGGTACCTGAAAAGCTTATGGAGTCAACATTGTCACAGCCTGGAAACAATGATTCCTCTCATTCCCTGCCTGCAACAGGAGTTTTTTTGGTGGGTAGAGACATGTCACCAAAACAAGGGAATGTCATTTACTCTACCCCCTGCCACCTAAACCCTAACTACAGTTGCATCAGACTATGCTTGAGGGGCCCACCTGGCAGGGAGATGCATTCAGGGCAAATGGAACCCAAAAATGCGTCTACATATCAACCAGAAAGAAATGCTAGCTGTTCAGAATGCTCTGATAGCCTTCAATGACTTACTTCATTCAGGACAACTACTGATAAAGACGGACAACACCAGTTATGTGGTACATAAACAAGCAGGGGGGTACCCATTCCTACCCCCTTTGTAGACTAGCCATGGTCTTGTGGAACACAGTCTTGACTTACCAAATACATCTTCAAGCTCAATTCCTGCCAGGAAAGCAAAACACTCTGGCAGACGACCTAAGCAGAAATTTTATGGACCCACACGAATGGAAACTGGATCCACAAATCTTCAGCATGTTAACACAGAAATAGGGAAGCCCAGACATAGATCTATTTGCCTCTCCCCAAAACTATCAGTTGACCAAATTCTGCACAAGAACTCATCACAAAAAAGCATGGAAAGTGGTTGCTCTATCCTTCAGCTGGAAAAACCTATCAGTCTATGCCTTTCCCCCCTCTGCCTCTACTCCCCAAGGTCTTACTAAAAGTCTTCTTCTTCTTCTTTCAGCTTTTCCCGGTTAGGGGTTGCCACAGTGGATCACCTCGTCCGCTCATGATTGGCAGTGGAGTTTTATGATGTCAAGTTGCCAGCCTGGTGCCCAACCTTCCACAGAAGGCACAAACGCACACCTAGGGCCAATTTAGAGTGTTCAATCCACCTGCAGCATGTCTTTGGGATGTGGGAGGAAACCGGAGCACCTGGAGGAAACCCACGCGACCACAGGGAGGACATGCAGACTCCGCACAGAAGGCACCCCAGTCGAGGATCAAACCGGAGAACCTCTTGCTGTGAGGCGGCAATGCTAACCACTGCACCACCAGACAGGAAAAAACAAAAATGATTCTAATTGCTCCGCACTGGCCTTGCCAACACTGGTTCCTGCTTCTAAGGAATACGTCACACCTTCCTCCATGGTACTTGCCTCAAATACCTCACCTATTGTCTCAGCAGAACTATGAAATTCTGCACACTCAGCTCCGAACTCTGAATCTTGCAGCATGGCTAATCAACTAATTTTATCAACCACATGTCTCAGTAAACCTGTGATGGATGTAATTTTGGAAGCCAGAAGGCCTAGTACTAGAAAATCTTATGCTGATAAATGGAAGAGATTCTGTGCTTGGAATCAAGCACAAGGAATAGACACAGCAAAGCCCAATATTCCTCAGATTTTACAATACCTAACTGAGATGCTTGACAAGGGCCTATCTTTTTCTTCAATAAAAATTCATGCCTCTGCCATCTCGGCTCATTACAACACAGAGCCTCCTCTCTTTATTCATCCCCTGCTAAAACAGTACCTCAGAGGGACCAAAAATTTAAGACCTCCCAGAACAGCACCAACTCCTGCATGTGTACCCAATTTTTTGCTGGAAAAACTCACCTGCCTCCTTTTGAACCAGCAGCTACTGCAGATATAAAATTTCTTTCTTGGAAGACAGTTTTTCTTTTGGCAGTCACTTCAGCTAGAAGGGTTTCAGAACTACAGGCTTTCATGGCTGTGGAGCCTTTCATTATTTTTTACCCGGACAGGGTGGCCCTCAGGACCAATCCTTCTTTTATGCCTAAGGTTGTTTCCAGTGTTGCTCTTAACAAGACCATTCACCTGCCAACTTTTTTCCCAAATCCGCAGAACAAAGGGTAGCAGATTCTGCCTTCATTGGATGTACACAGACAACTATGATTCTACTTAAACAGGACAAAATCTCTAAGAAAGTCTGAGCAACTACTGGTAGCATTTGCTGCAGGACCAGAGGGGAAGGCTACATCAAAGTAGACTGTTTCTAAATGGATAAGCCATTGCATTTGTTTCTGCTACTTGCACCATGGTAAACCTGTGCCCAAGGGGATCAGATCCCATTCCACCAGGGCTGCCTCTACATCAGCAGCTTTTCTCAGAGGGGTTCCTACCAGAGACATCCTAGAAGCTGCTACTTGGAGCTCAGTTCATATGTTCACAAAGCATTATCATTTACCTCTCTTCTCTAGATCCAGGGCAGGCTTTGCCACTGCAGTCCTGCAGGGCCTTATAGCTGCTCCTAATGCCGTTTAGTTCCATCCTCCCAACCATAGCTTTGGGATTCTACCCAAATGTAATGACTGCAACAGTGAAACATGAAGAACATAGTACAGTTGTGTACACTTACCATAAATGTAGATGTTCGAGTGTATTCACTGTTGCAGTCCAGATTACCCACCCGCCAGCCCCCTTTCTATACCTTTTCTTTCCTTCACTATACTCAAAAGCCTTTGTGGTGTATTTGCTTTTAGTTGAAGGTAAATGTTATGTTTCTAAAGTGCATTTATATATTTACAGTTTATATATATATATATATATATATATATATATATATATATATATATATATGTGTGTTGCTCCCCATTTGGGGGGCACCTGATATCTGGGGCAAGAAAAACTGATTAAAATAGCATCGGCTGCATGTTTTATACCCCTGACGACCTGACGTCATGGAAGAGGAGACAGCAACCGACGCAGGACCAAAGACTTTGTTATTCAGGCCGACTGAGGGCAACCTGCCAGCAGGTTACCCCAAAATGTAATGACTGCAACAATGAATACACTCGAACATCTACATTTATGGTAAGTGTACACAACTGTACTTTCTTAACTGTGAAGCCAATTACAGAGAGGTTGTGGTCTCTCTGGTAAAAAGCTGGAATGGTTGCACTGAGAATTTTATCTGCACTTTAGTGATTGGGACTGGGGAAAGAGAAGGGTTCATCTAACAGAGACTGTGCTGTGCTACCATGGCTATATAGAATAACCACCAAAAATGGCCCTTTCATGCAGTGATGGTATGGTGTGTTACTTATATTGCCCTCATCTAAGTATGTCAGCTTTCAGTAATGGCAGAAACCACAGAAAGATTTCAGATGTATCACTGTGGTTTAGTGTCATGGCCCTTGATGGATCTCTTTCTCAAAGCATAGAATATGGTGTGGATATGCCACCAGTGATCCTTTGTGAATCTTGCTACACAGATGTAAGGAAGAACAACGAAAAACTTCTTCTGTAATCAACTCTTCTACCTATTATTGATCTTTTCCACATTTTGAGAAGAAACTGCTAACTGTCTTGGAATATACTAAAAAGTAAGTTCTGCTGTCTTATATATGATAATATGCAGCCTGTAGTATAAACTCTAGTCACTTCACCCTTTCAGTTTATTCTGCCAGTACACTTGAGGAACTCCTGTGCAGTGAAAGTCAGGTGATGTAGAGCTCATTATCTTAAAGTGGAATATATCATATGGCCTGCTACTTGTTTCATGATTTGTGGAATTCGCTGTGGTTTAGTAGTCTGTAGGAAAAAAAAATACTTTTGATAAAAAGATTGGGAAAATACATGTATTAGCCTCTCCAGACTCACATGAATTCCATATTCTATTATGAATGCCTTACTGTGGCATGGGATTGCTTCCTTCTGAAATATTGTTATTCAGGTGAACAGCAGAATTGAAGGCCCTTTTATTGCTCCTGATGACAGTTCATATAAGATGTTAAACATGGGTACAGTACATACGATTGATGGCCCCTGCCATGGAACTCATTCATTCCTGCTTATCAGATTAAATGGACTTCTAACAGAAAGCTTTTTCTAAGAGTAGATATATTTCAGTGAACACCAAAGCTTGGGAGTAATTTATAATTATTTTCAACAGATTCCCATTTGGTCTGTTATGCCCAGTAGAATAGACTTCACTATATTTGATGGTCACCAAAACAATAACGACATTTAAATGCCCTTTGTTACTGGCATACTGAGAGCAAGCTACCTCCCTGTTAATTTTAGCAGAATTCCCCTTAGTCAGATTAGCGTAAGTAGCTTAGGCCTCCCCTAAAGAAAAGGGCAGAAAAGTAGTGGGACCTATCAAATCATTAAAATACAAACAAAATTAAAAACTTATCAGTGCTGGTAAAGGCTGTATTTCAGTCTCAAATCTCAAGGCCTTCAGTTCTTGTAGTTTAAGCCAAGCGTGTTACCGTAAAGTGTGTATACTACAAAATTCTGAGGATGTTCTTCGTGTTTCACTGTTGCAGTCATTACATTTGGGTAATCTGCTGGCAGGTTGCACTCAGTCGGCCTGAATTCCAAAGTCTTGGGTCCTGCGTCGGTTGCTGTCTTCTCTTCCATGACGTCAGGTCGTCAGGAGTATAAAACATGCAGCCGACGCCATTTTCTTTAGTCTTTCTTGCCACGCGGTGCTCGAAGCAGAAGCATTTTGCAAGTGCCGGTCGGCTGACTACTGAAATATTCGCGTTTGAGTTTCAGAACCGAAGTCTTCAATAAAGATAAGTACCCCGTTGGGGAAACTTTTTTCTTGCTTTTTACTGATGTCAGAAAAAGTTAATAATTGTATTACTTGTAGGAAGCAAATACCTCATAAGGATTTCATTTATACTGTATTCCTTGCCTAGGCCGTGACCACAACGTGCCTGGCTGTCGGTTTTGTGCTAGATTTAACAAACGCACTATTAAGCGTTGATATATTTTTGCATCTAAGTATTTTAGAAACAGATTTAACTACCCAGAGATGTTGTCAGATAGCAATCCAACTACCGGAGTACATAAAAAAAATCAAAGAAAAGGACAGAGAAAGGCAGTCAAGATCCAAAACCGACGAAGCTTCTCCTAAGCCAGTTGCCAGTTCGCCGGTACTCAGTGAGGTGCTTTCGCAGCCCCTGATACCCACTACCTTTGAGTCCCCAGGCCTCTACCGACACCCATGTGGAGTCAGGCATGCCGCAAGTTACTCAAGGTGTTGAACCGATGGATGTATCTCCCTTACATGGGTCCGGAGCCGCTGAGCAGGCACCGGCTTCTGAGGGTGTATTCAGACCTCAACATTTTTACATCAAACTGACGAAAGCTGCAAAACCAAAGGCAAAGACACCTTCTAAAACTAAAAAACTGACGCCTGAGCCACGTTCACAGGCCTCTATGCCTAAAAAACAGATGATCAAAATGGCTTAAGACCTTATTACCTTGATCAGGGGTACCCATCCCCCTCCAGATAAGAGGCCTAGGCAAGACACTGACTATGAATCTTCAGATCAGGTTTCTATTTCTTCTGATTCCTCTTCTGATCAGGAATTATCTTTACCTTCCTTTGAGGATTCTGATGCTGTCTATTCCATCTGCATCTCCTCCTGAGGATTATTCATTTGGAGAAACCTTGCATACTTTGAGGGAGCATTTTCACTGGGAGAGTCAAGACTTCTCAGAATCAAAAAAGAGACTCAGGGATTTCCTCCTTCTCCCTCAGCACAAGCCTTTAGCCATTCCCCCTGTGTTAGACATTGTGGATGATGTTTTTTCAGAGTCAAGGCTGACCCCTGACTGTTTACCTCCGGCTCCCAGTAAGCCTGACAGGTATTACAGGGACCCTGACTCTCATAATATTTTTTAGAAACCTGCTGCTAATCCTGAAACTATTTTGCAGGGTCCTAAGGGAGTTAAGGCCTCAACAGCAAAAAAACCCTACCCCCTCCAACAGAGATTCCAGGGCGCTGGACAGATGGGGAAAAAAGGTTTATACATCTGCAACCTTGGCAATCAGGGCCTTAAACTGTCAATTTCATATGCTTAAGTACCAACAACATTTTTTGGGATTGCTGAAACAGAAAATGATGTTGATTTCAGAATGTGCTGAAAATAAGGAATTGCAGGAATTATTGCATGCAGCTGAACAGATTGGAAAGCATACTTTGCAATGTGGTTTTGATTCTTTAGAGGCCTCCTGCAGGGCCGCAGTTACTGGATCTGTGATTAGGAGGCATGCCTGTTTAAAGAAACAAAATTTGCCTGATCATGTTAAAGAAAAATTACTAGCTGCACCTTTAGAGCATGATTATCTGTTTGGAATTAAGGCAGAAGAGGTTTTAAAGAAAATGGAAGACAAAGCTAAGTCTATGCAAACTGTTAAAGATTTCTTATAAGTGCAGCCACCTAGATTCAGTAGACACTGGCCTACAAAAATTTGTCTTTTCCTGTGTCAGACAGAGCTCAAAGGGGCAAATCTAGACGGCCCAAGGGTTCCAGGTACCTGGCTCAAGACTCATACAGGTCAAAGCAATGGAGTGCATCCACCTCCAAATCTGGAGGAGATAAAGCGCAAACCTACAGAAAGCAATCCTAATGACTTCCCTCTGCCTACACCAAACACTTATCTTTTGGCAGCACCCATAGGGGGGAAATTAGCACTTTTTGCTCAAAATTGGCAGTTAATAACCCAGGACAAGTGGGTACTGAACATCGTATCACAGGGATACAGATTCCATTTCCACACTCTGCCAATGACAAATGGTTGGCTAGACCTGCCAAAAAAACAATGGGCAGAGGCACAGAAACAGGTGATGTCCCTCATGGATATGAGGGCCATTCATATGGTACCAGAGCAGGGAAAAGGACAAGGTTTTACTCAAGACTGTTCTTGGTACCCAGAAAGGACAAGGCCTGGTGGCCAATACTGGATTTATAGGTTCATTGGTTGGTACTAGGCTATTGGCCCTAAGGCCTATGCAAGCCTAGCCATAACAATTCCCTGCAAAATTTTTCCCACAATATTTACTTTTCTGGGCCCCTGTCTAGCAGGGTGACTGACATGATCCCCGGGGTGAATTTCCTATCTCCCATCCATCATCAAGGTTCCTTTTGAAGAGGGCCAAAGAGGTGCTCTGCTTGACTGTATGGGCAGTCTATTCCAGAGTATGGGGGGTCTCTGGGTCAGGAACCTATCCCTCCAGCATGTTTTGTTCATTGTGATGATAAGGTTTAGATCCCTGGAGCATGTGGCTCTGAGGGATTGAGATTTCTTTAAGTGGAGCATGTCCAACAGCTCAGGGGTTGACATAGCCTTGTATGTTAAGCAGAGATCGCCTCTGAGTAGACGATATGCCACAGAGTATAGCTGGAGTTTTTTTAGACGGTCAGCATATGGCATCTGCTTTAGGCCTGTGATTCTTTTAGTGAGGTATTTCTGTGGCCTTTCCAGCTGTTGCAGATGTCTTGTAAGGTACATACTAAATGGGGCATTATACTCTATAATGGGTCTAATGAGAGATGAATACAGTGGGACAATGACCTCCTTTTTCTTGATGAAAAGCCCTTAGTGATGAGGTGTGCCACGTAGAAGGATTTCCTGACTGTTGTGGCGATGTGGTTATTGAAAGTGAGACCACTGTCTACTTGTGTCCCTAAGTCTCTCATCACACTTTAGATGTTTAGTGTCCTGCCACCTGTGTGGTATTTCATGGGTACATGTTTTTTTCCAGAGGGGATGACTAAACATTTCTTGGCATTAAGCTTGAGCCCATGGCACTGGCACCAGGCATCTGTTTCTGTAAAGCCCTTTTGTAGAATATCCACATCATTTGGGGATTCAATAATGGCTCCCAGTTTGCAGTCATCTGCAAACTTTGTTAGCCAGAGTCCCTTAGCTATACTTCAGAGAAGTAGATGCCAAACAAGAGTGGTCCCAGGACTGAACCCTGAGGTACTCCACGTGTCACTTGTCTGGAGCTGGATTTGGAGTCGGCTACTTTTACAGTCTGGGTTCTGTCAGTAAGTCAGTTGGCAGCCCATCGAGTGACGTAGGGATTTATGCCCAGCTTAGTAAGTTTATCTATGATTCCAGAGTGGGGGATGGTGTCGAAGGCCTTGGCGAGGTCCAGATAGGCTGTGTGGACCTCCTTACCCTCATCCACAGCTCTGGAGACCGACTCAAAGAAGTCAGTCAGATTCAGGAGACATGATCGGCCCTTCTCAAACCCAAACTGGGTGGGGTCCAGTGTCTGGAGGTTGCCAGTGTCTTTGTTTATAAGTTCCATGATAATGCGTTCCATGCCCTTGCAGATCAGGCTTGTCAGACTGATGGGACGTCGATTTTGAACACATTACCTGGACATTCCAAAATTCAGAATGCTCACCTTGCAACAGCTTCTGCCCATGCTGGGCAAGAATGCTTGGCTGGTGACTTTAGACTTAAAAGAGGCATACCTGCATGTCCCAATAAGACAGTCGTGCAGAAGATACCTCAGGTTCAAGGCTGGCATACTGCATTACCAATTCTCTGCACTGCCCTTTGGCTTATCTACTGCGCCCAGGGTCTTTACAAAGTGCCTGGCACCAGTAATTGCATTTTGCAGACAAAGAAGTATTCAGATATATCCTTACTTGGATGACTGTCTCATTCAAGCAGAGAACAAGGACACTCTTCTACGACACCTGGCATTTGTGAAAAGGCTTCTAGCATACCTAGGGTACACAATACATGAAAATAAATCACAACTGGTACCCTCTCAAAAGATAACATTCCTGGGTGCAAGCTTGCATACAACTGCCCAGATGGCTTACCTCACGCCAAACAAACAAAGTGAACTGACTACTTACTTCAAACTGATGGCAACAAAAACCCAGTCTTCTGAAAGACAAATTCTGCAGGCTCTGGGCTTCTTGGCATCCTGCATTCTACTAATTCTATATACACGACTGTATATGAGGAAACTTCAGTGGTACCTAAAAAGTTTATGGAGTCAGCATTCACACAGTCTAGAAACAATGATTCCTCTCATCCCCTGCCTGCAACAGGAGTTTCTATGGTGGGCAAAGGCCTGTCACCAAAACATGGGACGGCCCTTCACTCTACCCCCTGCCAGCCAAACCTTAACAACAGATGCGTCAGATTATGCCTGGGGGGCCCACATGGCAGTAAGATGCATTCAGGGCATATGGGCACCAAACCAAATGCATCTACATATCAGCCAGAAAGATATGCTAGCCATTCAAAATGCCCTAACAGCATTCAAGGACTTACTTCATCCAGGACAACTACTGATAAAGACTGACAACACCACAGTCATGTGGTATATAAACAAGCAAGGGGGCACGCACTCATACCCCCGTTGCAGATTATGACACTATGGGACACAGCTTTGACCTTCCAGATAAATCTTCAAGCTCAATTCCTGCCAGGAAAACAAAACACTCTGGCAGACGATTTAAGCAGAAACCTTATGGATCCTCACGAATGGAAACTAAATCCACAAGTATTCAGCATGATAACAGAAAAGTGGGGGAGCCCAGACATAGATCTATTTGCCTCTCCTCAAAATTATCAACTGAAAAGATTCTGCACAAGGACTTATCACAGACAAGCATGGAAAGTGGACGCCCTATCTTTCAGTTGGAAAAACCTGTCAGTTTACGCCTTTCCTCCTCTGCCTCTTCTACCCAAGGTCCTCCTAAAAGTCAGACAAGAGAAGCCAAAGATGATATTAATTGCCCCGGACTGGCCCCGCCAATACTGGTACCCAGTCCTAAGGAACTTGTCTAAATACCCAGCTTGGACCTTGCCTCAAAGACCACAACTACTGTCCCAGCAAAATAATCAGATCCTGCACAATCAACTACAGACTCTGAACCTGGCAGCATGGCTAATCATGTAATCATGCCAATGACACCTCTCAGTAAAGCTGTGATGGATGTCATTTTGGAAGCCAGAAGGCTTAGTACTAGAAAATCCTATGCTGACAAATGGAAGCGATTTTGTGCTTGGAATCAAGCACAAGGAACTGATACAGCAGAACCACATATTCCTCAGATATTACAATACTTAACTGAGATGCTTGACAAAGGCCTATCTTTCTCATCATTCAAAATTCATGCCTCTGCTATTTCGGCTCATTACAATACAGAGCCACCAATCTTTTCTCATCCCTTACTAAAACAGTATCTTAGAGGAGCCAAAATCCTAAGGCCTCCTAGAAGATCACCCTTACCTGCATGGGACCTCAATTATGTGTTGGAAAAGCTCACCCTGCCTCCATCTGAACCAGCCGCTACCGCTGATATAAAGTTCTTATTATGGAAGACAGCCCTGCTACTAGCAATTACTTCAGCAAGAAGGGTTTCAGAGCTACAGGCCCTCATGGCTGTAGAGCCTTTTATCATATTTTACCCAGACAGGGTGTCTCTGAGGACAAATCCTACTTTTATGCCTAAGGTGGTTTCCAGTGTGGCTCTTAACCAAACAATCCATCTGCCAACTTTCTATCCAAATCCACAGAACAAAGGGGAGAGAATTCTGCATTCTTTGGATGTACACAGACAGCTAAGATTCTACTTGAGCAGGACAAAAACTCAAAGAAAAACTGAGCAATTACTAGTGTCATATGCTGCAGGATCAGAAGGAAAGACTATCTCAAAGCAGACAATTTCAAAGTGGATAAGCCACTGCATCCATTTCTACTACTCACACCATGGTAAACCTGTGCCCAAGGGCATTAGGTCTCATTCCACCAGAGCTGCAGCTACTTCGGCAGCCTTTCTCAGAGGGGTACCAACCAAAGACATTCTAGAGGTTGCTACTTGGAGTTCTGTTCACACCTTTACAAACATTACCATTTGCCTCTCTACTCTAAGTCCAGGGCAGGCTTTGCCACTGCAGTGTTGCAGGGCCTTATAGCCGCACCTAATGCTGTTTAGCTCCAGCCTCCCAACCAAAGCTTTGGGATTCTACCCAAATGTAATGACTGCAACAGTGAAACACGAAGAACATAGTACAGTTGTGTACACTTACCATAAATGTAGATGTTCGAGTGTGTTCACTGTTGCAGTCCAGGTTACCCTCCCGCCATCCCCCTTTCATTCTACAGTTCATCTTTCCTTCTCTATCTTCTACAACCTATGTGGTGTATTTGCTTGTAGATGAAGGTAAAGTTTATATTTATGCATGTATATAGATATATATATATATATATATATAATTCTGCTACCTTTTTGGGGGCACCTGACATCGGGGGCAAGAAAAACTAAAGAAAATGGCGTTGGCTGCATGTTTTATACCCCTGATGACCTGACGTCATGGAAGAGAAGACCGCAACCGACGCAGGAGCCGAGACTTTGGAATTCAGGCCGACTGACGGCAACCTGCCAGCAGATTACCCAAATGTAATGACTGCAACAGTGAATACACTCGAACATCTACATTTATGGTAAGTGTACACAACTGTACTTTTTACATGCAGCTGAAAGTAATGAACACTTGCAGGAATGTTGTCTTGCATGGAGTTATTTTTACTTGGAACACTCTTTGTTTGACAGTTTGAGCCTATTATCTCTGTAAAAATGTCATTCTTGGCAGGGTGGAGTTCTTTCATTGGTGTGATATGTTAGTTTTAAGAAACTGACAGTGCATACAGGAACACAAATGTTTGTGTACATCAGGTGATGAAAATCTTTTCTGTGGCTAATTGTAGGAATTCTAAGGAAAAGTTAGTGTATGAAGAAATAGATTTCAGTACTCTTATTCAAAGCCAAGAAAATTGAAAGTTCTTAAGAATACTACATTTAAGCATTGCATAATTTTTCCTTTACTTGACTTTAGGATGGTAGCTTATGTGACATTTTCATAGCTGCTTTAGGCACCAGCGAACCCAGCAGTTGCTGGGGCCCCTTGATCCTGGGGGGCCCCGCAACCACAGCAATCTAGTACAGCAGTCTTGTGTGCTTAATAAGTCAAAACGATGATAATAACTCATAATATGAAGAATCCTAAGGATTAGGCACCACTTCTTCTTTAATATTCAAAGATATCTCTGATTGTAGTAACACTGGCATGTCAAGAAGCAGGCTTCATAATTTCATTAAATGTTTTACCACTGGCATAGTGCCCTTGACATAGTTAAATTCTGCTGGTGAGCATTCTGTCCACTAAAACTGACATCATAGTTGTCATTAGGCCTCCACAATACCTGTGGCAGCGGGGTGCCCCAAATCATCTATGACTGGGTCCCCTCACTGCTGCAGATATTGTGTGTACTTTCTGATTCGGAGAAAATGAGGAGAAATAGGTTCATAGGTTCATAGGTTCATACTAGGCTATCTGCCCAAGGGCATTTATAAGCCTAGCCCATAGTTATGTGGCTTTCGCCACCCCTTTAGTTTGAATAAAAACTATGCCTATCATTTTGCTGTGCCTCTGTCAAGCAGTGACACTGAAGTAATCCCTGGGGTATATCTGCAATCTCCCATCCATTGGTCAAGATTCCTCTTGAACAAGGCCAGAGAGGTGCTCTGCCTCACATGTACCGGGATTTTGTTCCACAGCATAGGGAGTCTCTGGGTGATGAATCTGTCCCTCCAGCACGTTCTATTTATAACCGTGTCAAGGTTTAAGTCTCCCGCCCTTGTGGTTCTGAGGGATCTAGATTTTTTGAGGTGAAGCATATTCATCAAATCTGGGTTTGACATGGCCTTATATGTCAGGCACAGGTCACCTCTGACAAAACAAAAGAAAAAGTCATTCTTTCTCCAGTTACGCGCGTTATCCTAAATATGGTGACCAATCTCAGTGCTTGCTTGGGATTTAAGATTTTTAGGTATGGTTTCCTCTTTCAGTGAGTTTTTATAAGTACAACCAACACAACAGATATTATAACGCTGAACTACTTTGTTCAAGAATTCTGGGAAAAGCCAGAAATAATGGCAGAGTAAATGTTTAAAAATTGGAACATGTTTAATTATTGTTCCAGTTGACTTAAAGTTAACAGAATAACATGTTTTGCATCAACATGCATTTTGGGGACAATAAAAAGTATAAAACTCTAATATCAGGCATTACTGACTGTCTGCAATCCTGAATGATTTACCAGCAAATCAAAATTTTTACAATGGACAGGGTCAAAAATATGAGATAAAATCAGGGACAGGGACTGTGACAGGTGTGTATTACTCCTTATGACTGCTGCAGAACAGTCACTGATGTGGAGTGGCAGTACTAGTTGCATAATGTACTACTATTTGCTGAAAGCAGTATAAAACTAGTATTGCTGTGGCATATGCTTGTGTGTGTATATCGTGGGTACTGTAGAAGTAGCATGCTGACTATAATTTTTCACTTTCTATCACAGACATCATCGGCAATGCCGTTATGCTTGTGTCTGAGGGAAACATGGTTGCAGTGTTTTTAAGAGTAACAAGTTGGTCATAATTTATTTTATTTACCATCACAAATATAAACCTTACATGAGACAGGTGGCTACGTTTGGTAGTTTGGCAGGAAGAGGATGTGTCTGTAAGTAACTGCTCATTGCCACAGTGGCTCATTGAGTAAATTGCCATTTCAAAGTATTCTGCTCTGGTTGAGTTCTTGCCTATGGATTTTTCTGTGAGGAGTCTGTATGCCCTCTTTGTTTGTCTAGGTATGTGCTCCTCCAGCACTGCAAAGACATGCAGTAGGTGAATTGGCATTCTTCCAGTTTCCCTGAAGGTGAACGTGCAGACTGTGTGTGTGTGTGTGTGTGTGTGTGTGTGTGTGTGTGTGTGTGTGTTGGTGGGGTCTATGTGTGTGTATTTAAACATATCTCTTCTGGGTAGCAGTATATCTTTTAAAAATAAGACATAAAGTACATTGCAGAATATTCAGACTCTTTGAGCTTCTAGTAGGGTCTTTAGCCACCAAGCCCAGACTGTATAAATACATTTGGACATGGACTTAGTGGGGGCCTTAGCCCTGAGCCACACCCATTCTTAAATCAGACATGTTAAAAAGTGTGTATACAAGATTACTGTAGCTTGTGTGTGTGTGTGGGGGGGGTTGTATGGCCATTATTTCTTCAATTTTCCTTGCAATCAAACCTCAGAGGTGTGCACAGGAGGTTATTGTAGTTTGTGCTGTGCCTATGGACAATGCAGTTATTGTTTCTATTGCTTTTCTGACAGACCTAAGAGATGTGCAAATAAGTTTACTATTGCTTGTTTAGGAGCAGTGTACTGTCTAGCAGCGACAAGGAATACATTACTGTAATCATCATCTTCCTCACAATTACACATCAGGCGCATACACAGGTGGCTGTGTTTGGGGTTGTAAGAGTAAGGAGTCATGCAAATTTATATGTATGATAGCAGTCACATGAAATACATGACTGTGGCCATTTGAACCTCTGCTTAGTTCCCAGTATAACACCAGAGGATTGCACAGAGGGTGATTATCTTTTTTTCTTGAGGGGGGTGGGGCCATGCTGTATTTCCAGACAGGATTTCTGTATTGAATCAAACATTTGTCTTACTAGTTTATTGTGAGCATCTATTTTGTCAGCTTTAAACATTAAGCCTTGGACACAACTTAGGGCTTCCATGAAAGAATAAAAATATAAGACTGATATTTTTTATAATCTATTATTTTTCCTCAGACCACCAATGGATCCAGATGTTGATAAAATGAACTAAAATGCTCTCAGAGCATCTGTAATCCTATCGGTTTTATCTCCAGATTCCTGGCTCAATTGGCTTATTTCATATGCAGTTATTATTGTGCTGTCTTAGCCAGGTAAAGTGTGTTGAAAGGATGCAAGGAAAAGTAAAGCTGAACAGCAACATTGAATTTCCTTCCATAATCATAATGTTTGTTCAAGCTATCATTATAAAAAACCTTTAAAATGCATTTCACAATATATAGAAAGCCATGGCTTCTTGAAAAATGTGATAAAACGAAGAAAAAAGTAGTGTGTATGGTATGGCGTGCCTGAGATCCTGGTTGATACTAGAGGGGGGGGGTGGGGGGGGTAACAGTAGACAGTGGAAGGTGCCATGAAGCCCTTTGCATTGGGCGCCCTTTTACTTAAGACCAGCTCTGTACATTGGGTTGTTGTAATGTATCATCATTGCAGCCAAATGCCACTCACTGTGAATGTCTTTCTATGAGAAGAGTCTACACACTGTGATAAACAAGCCTGTCAAAATGTAAGAGCGTTATAGCTACAGTTCAGTTTGTGCATATGACTGCTAAAACGCTGCAGCGTGAAAGTAAAGATTGCTTAAGGAGGGTGTCCTTGACGGGTGATACTTATAAATAACTTGAAGCAAGAACAAACCCTGGTTGCAGTAACCTCGTTCAAGAAAGTGCATATATTTGAGAATTCAAGTGTCCAGCTGCTTTTGCTGTCATAAATCACGCATTATTTTAAATGACTATACAGAAGTTTGTTACATTTTTTTGGACAACTGCATTTGCAGAGTAATACTGCATCTGATTAGATACCAGTAATGACCATATTAACTTAATGATCTTATCCTTTTTTGCTTCCTGTTATTTTCTTCCTAAAATTTCTTGGAGATGTCAAGATGGGCCTAAAGTCATTTAAGCTTTAATGGTTTGTATAGAAATAGCCAATAACATGATATCTGTTGTTAGTTTAACAGATTCCCTCATATTTGTTGTGACTTTTTATATCCCCCAACTATTTATGCATTTTTCTTATTCTTTTATGATGATGGTTGATACTTAATTGAAATGAGTTTCAGCAAAAAGGAAAAAAAAGGGCAGGGGGCCATTATGGCTTGTCTGTAAATAAGATTACATGTATCAGCTATGCAGAGCAATGTGGTAAAACAGTAGTTAACAATTCAAGCAAGCAGGCTGTCCATCTGTATTTACATTAGTAATAAGTGAGGTTCTTGCTCCTAGCATAATATAATTTTGTACCAATACTGCTGAATTTACTTCACCAGTGGATATTTTGTTTTACTGATTTAGTTAGATCATAAACAGCACATCTCTGCCATGAGACAAAAATAGACAAAATAAGATGAATAATTATAAAACATAGCAACAAACTAGGAATACTAGTATGTGACATAGACAAAAAAGCAATAGTATGGTAAACATGCAGCACTAAAAATAGTTCAGGAGGTGTTAGAACAAAAATAGTAGATGTAAATAAAATTGCAATTACGCTAACCAGTGAGGTCATAAAAACAAATGTTAAGTTTTACAAATCGAGTACATTTGTCAGTATGAAAAGATTCAGTAAGGGTGCAGTCAAAAGTGGTGAATGGTTTACATATACAGATGACACTACAAGCTTTAGAGAATGACAGTGCTAGCTTGGAATCTGAACTGTATGCTGATACTAATGTTGGCAGATGAATCCCAAGTTAGTCATGGCTGCTTCCCTTTCACAGTTAGACCTATTCAGCAGTACTGAACAAACAATTCACCATGACTCAGACAAACATGCCATGCAGGCTAGCCATATCTTGGACTAATGTAGAGGAAGTAGCTTTCTTACATGTCTACAACCCTAGAAGAACTGTTAAGCAAAACGGAGGAGCAATTGAAAAAAAATTACCATTTTGCATTGCTACTACACAACTGTATAATTTGAAAGTCAGTGGTGCACTTCAATATAGAAAGATGGTACAGGCTTTTCAGTCAAAAATCAGTGTACTTTCTTTTGTGCTCGTTGTGAGCTTCTTGGTGGCTGTCATGTAGGGTCACAGCACTAATGACAGGCATGTATAATGTATGTGGTTATGCATATATTAATTTTCCAACACCAAAACGTTAATCTGACTGTTTTCTCCAAAGCATTTTAATGGGAAGTCTGAGATTTATTGTAGTGCACGTAAAGTTGGTAAAATGCTGCCTGTGAATGATGTACTGCTGTGGGTTAACTGTCCAAGACTAAACTGATGAAAGACAGTGGAGTACAAGAATCCTGTCACAAACTTAACTATTCTGTGAACACCCATATCAGTAACTGAACTTCAGTATTACATTCCACAGGTAAACAATTTACAAATATATTTGTATGTGTGTGTAATAGGTTCATAGATATTAACAAGGCTATTGGATTTGTGAGGCTGTTAAGAAGCTTAGCCTTGCATTCCCATGGCAGATTTCAGTCCCTTGTATTTTGCATACAGCTAACACAGAGGTGGGCAGAACAAGGACATGTGATATTTATTTATTGCCCCTATCCATGATGGACATGAGTGCTAATCCAAGGGTGAATTTGTGGTTCCCTATCCATCCAAATTACTTCTGAACAGAGTAAGAGAAAAACTTTGCTTTATGTGGACTAGAAGATGGTTCCATATAAGAGGTATTCTCTGTGGTAACATACCTATCATAAACATTACCTAAACCACACAGAAACAAGTATAGTAAAAAGTCAACCTCAAGTGAGGAAATGTTTAAAAATAAGAATAAAAATTTAAAATAAACAAATAAAAGATAAAGTCATAACACAGCCAGCTGGGCAGAAAATTGCATTACCTGCACAAGACTTGAATCTAAAAATCTTCATTGAATAAATTAATTAAACCACAAAACTAAGATACAGATTTGATAGATCTTAACATAATCCTTACAGAACTATCAAACTAATAAATTCAAAATTAGCAGAAATATTAAAAATGCTAAAACTTACTTCAGAACTACAGCAGAAACCCAAAACAGCCCATGAGATATCCCATTCATAAAACCTTATGTAAACTCCTATTAGGTATATTTCTCAGTTACTACAGTCAACTGAAATGAATAGAAAACAATAATTCAAACTGAAATACACAGAAAAAAGAATTACCAACCTCTCCCATTTTTTCCAAATCAAAGACATCATAATGCTGTAAACTTTGTATCTTAAGCCATTGGTTCCAAACTTTTTAGCACTGTGGTTTTCTTCTAAACCATCTATAAAGCTGAAACATCCTTAGCTTTGTATAGTCTCACAAACTGCATACAGTACTTCAGGCAAGGCCTAACCTGTGACATGTACAAAGAAAAACTCTCATTCTGATCTCTAGAATCTATCCCAGTACCCCTTAACATATCCAGGACAATGAACAAACCAAGAAAGACAGATAAGAGGCAGGCAGTCAAACCAATACCACTGATAAGTATAAATCCAATCAAATCTTTTATTAATTTATTAATAAAAGATTTGATTGGATTTATACTTATCAATGGTATTGGTTTGACTGCCTGCCTCTTAACATATATATCAATACTTTTTTTAAAGACCTAGATACAGTTTTATTACTATGTGCTTGATGACTGAAGAACTGCATAACCTCCAAATTGTCATTGTTCAAGTTTCATCTTTCCTCTATCCAGTGGGTATGTCCTAGTTATTGTACCCAAAGTGCATCATCCTGCATTAATATAAATTAAAATCTAACTGACACTTCTACCAAAGCAAATAGTCTCTCCAACTCCTTCTCCTTAATCATTCCCTCCCCCGAATGTCCTACACCTTGGTGTCATCAGTAAAATATTAACTGAAATCATCCATCCACGCCTTCACTAATATGTTGTGTAAGAAAAAATTAGACAACTAGGCCCCAACAGATGTCTTTGTGGTACTCTTGTTATCACTCTGCTGTCTCCCAAATGACTACAACTACCCACTGCTGTCTATCCAACCATTTTTTAACCACTTAATTATTGCTATGCCGACCCATGTTTTAATTTAGTGTATAAGACCTCTTTCCTAAGCCTTCTTAAAATACAAAAAAATGACAGCACCAGAGACCCGATGTTTAGCTGTGTTGTATGCCAGTCAAAGCACTACAGCAGTTAGAAACGTGACATTTTTCACAAATTTATGTTAAAAGGTAAATTGCTTATTTGACGAAAACTCCCAGGTCTTCCTTTTTGAATCTTTATTACCTTACCCACCAGCAAAGTAAAACTCATCAGTTTCTAGCTTTTGAGATCAGATTTAAACCACTACAGCAATCCCACAGTCCTTTTGAACAACCCGGCATTTCAGGGACATAGTAAACACATCTGAAAGTGGACTCCTGCAATTATCTTACATACTCCTGTCCCAATGGTCACAACTCCTTATTTTCTTTAATTCCTGTCAATTTTTGATTCGGCCTGTATCCTTCTGTCTATCAGTTCAACTTTTCCTTCTTCCACAGTGGTACTATTTCCGTTTTGGTTAAGCTAGAGAACACCGATGTAGTTTTTATCATTCACAGCTAGTCTGTCATCAGAATTCCAGTGCTACAACTTGGGTAATTCCTTTTGTATTCTTCTTTGTACTTCATCACTGGTTCTTGCACCACTGAGAAAAAACAGGTCAACTGCATACAAATTTACATTCAAATTTATTGAAGGCAGGATTAAATCATTCATGAATATAAACATGCCCACTTCTTTAAGAAGACCACAGAAAACTATATTAAAATGATCCTGCCCAACTCTCTTGAGTTGTTGGTCTGTCATAGCCGGCTTTAGGCACCAGCAAACCCTGCAGTCACTGGAGTCCCCCTGGTCCTAGGGGACCCCCAAACACAGCAAGTTATCCTATCTTGATATTTTGTAACTTGTCTGTCAAACCAACAAAAGCTAGTACAGCAAGCTTGTATACTTAATAAACCAGGTGTGTAACAGTACCTCTTATTTATATCTCCTTCAAATTTCAAAGATCTTTAGTTATAGTAACAGCGTTTTGTCAGGTAACAGGCTTCACAGTTCCATTAAATATTTTACCACTGACATAATGCCCCAGCTTGATTAAACCCTGTTGGTGGACATCCTGTCCACTAAAACTAAGAATGCAGCCAGCTTTAGGTACTGTAATACCCGTGGCTGCGGGGGGGGGGGGGCTTAGTCATCCTTGACTGTGTGGGGCCCCACA
Source organism: Protopterus annectens (assembly GCF_019279795.1). NCBI lineage: Eukaryota > Metazoa > Chordata > Ceratodontiformes > Protopteridae > Protopterus > Protopterus annectens. The sequence continues at coordinate 474,548,521 of NC_056749.1, read as the reverse complement.
AAAGTTGTTGTTTGGGGAAAAGTGAGGAGAAAAAATGTATTAATTTTCGATTACAGTCTTTAACCTGAACATGGCTGTGATTTGACCCTGTTAGGATAAAGCTGGTAATGAATATGTCCAAGGTAAGCACTAGAGAAGTCAGCAGCCCACAGTGACTGATCTTGGTGCTTACCTTAGATTTTAAGAGTTAATACTCCTGATCTTCAGAGATGATTTGTCTTTCAGGGAATTTTATAAATACTGGCAGAACACCAGATACTATAACTCTCAACGTCTTTGCTGAAGAATTCTGCTCAGAGCCAAAAATAATAGCAGAATGAAAGCTCAAAATGAGGAACATATTTTAAATATTACTCTTAATTTATTTAAGTTACTAGAATAGCACATTTTGCATCAACTTGCATTTTTTGGACAGTAAGACGTATAAAATTCTGGTGACTGGATTTATCAGGACAGAGCAAAGTTATGAGGAAAAATCAGGGAATATCTGTGAAATCAGGAACAGTGACAGATATTCTTTTTCATTTTCTCCTCAATGAGGTAAATAAAAGTGATTTACTCTGCTGTTCAATGACTGCTAAACAGCAGTCACTGATCTGGTGTGGTGGTACCAGAGTTGCACAATGTATTGCTATCTGCTAAAGTAAGTACAAAACTAGTATTGCTGTTACTTGAGAGGAGTATGTGTGTAAAAAAATATCACTGATTTTTATCAGTGCACATATCCAATAATACCAGGACACACACATTATTCTTCTGGGAATCAGTAGAAGTGCAGCTAACAATTATAGTTCAAAAGTAAGGCATAAAATATAACACATAGCAGTCAGGCACTTAGATCTAGGAGTTTGGTACCCCACCCCACTCCCCAGACTGTATAAATGGATACAGGGGGGCTTCCTTAATCATTCTTGACTGTGTGGGGGCCCCAGAAAAGCTGTTTTTCATTGGGGGAAAAATGAGGAGAACAAAATGATTACACTCTTCAACTTGAACAGGGCTGTGATATGACCCTCTTAGGATAAAACTGGTAATGGCCCCTGCTCACAACCATACCCATTCTAAAACCAGCCCTGCTCAGATGTTTGTATACAGAAAGTTGCTATAGGTCATGTGGGAGACTGGGTATTGTGAGGTCATTGATGTCCTTCAAGGATGCATCTGCAGTCCTTACAAATGGGTTGTCCTGTCGTCAGGCAGCCCTTCGGTCGGCCGGATTCCAAAGTCTGGGTCTGGCCTCAGCTGGTGTCGCACTTCACCCGACGTCATAGCGGCAGTTCTTCGGGTATAAAGGCATCAGCCAACGCCATTTTCCTCAGTCTTTCTTGCCGTGGCGCTCAAGCAGAAGCTGTTCGCAAGTGCTGGTCAGTCAGATCCAGAGATTACTACTACCGAATACTTCTACTACTACCGAAGACTTCTAAAAAGCTAAGTACCCCGTTGGGGACTCTTTCTTGCCTCAGCCGATGTCAGAAAAAGTGAATAACTGTTTAACTTGTGGGAAACAAATACCTCATAAAGATTTCCACTCTTACTGTTTACCTTGTTTAGGCCCAGACCACGACGTAGCAGCTTGTCTAGCCTGTGCTTCTTTTAACCGACGGACGCTTAGACGTCGGTCGGAATTTGCAGAGGAGTTTTTCGGCTCCGATTTTGCTTACATTATGCCGTCGGATCCTCCGACTTCGCAAATATCTAAAAAGCGCAAGGAAAAGGACCGACACTCGCGGTCCGCGGTTTCGGCGAAACCGGTTAAGCCAACCGCGAGTGTCTCTGTTTCGCTGAAACCGAGCTCGGTTCTTCCTTCAGCGAAACTTACCTCCTACCGAGGCCTCATCCAACCTGGTGGAATCGGCTTCTGAAATCCCACCTGCTCTTGCAGGTTCCCAGGAATTATCTGATACTATCCCTTGGATATTTCAACCCTGCACGTGGAGCTGCTAGGCCACCTGCAACCATGTCGATTAAGGCCTTTGCCAGGGCTAAAGCAGCAAAATCTACTAAATCTGTGCCTGCTAAGACCCTCTCACAGGCCTAGCTCTAGTTCACAAATGCTTAGTCTAGCAGAGGATCTCATTTCTTTTATCCGGGGATCCCAACCTCACCCAGACAGGGCCTCTCACCCACCTCCAGAGAAGAGGCCTAGAGCAGAGCCCCTGAGCCAGTTTCTACAGATGACTCCTCTGATGATTCAGATAATACAAACCCTCCAGAGGGCCCTTTCTCCCCTTATGAAGACTCTGATGCTGAAGAGTCCATTCCTTCTGCCTCTCCGCCTGAGGAATTTTCCTTTGGGGAAACCTTGCATGCTATGAGGGAACAATTTCAGTGGCAGGGCCAGGATTTTTCAGACTCTAGAAAAGGCTTAGAACCTTTCTGCATTTACCACAGCACAGGCCTTTAGCCATCCCTCCAGTTCTCTCTGTTGTGGATGATGCATTTAATGATGCTTGTACTGCTCCTGATTCACTACCTCCGGCCCCTGCTAAGCCCGATAGGTACTACAGGGTCCCGGACACACATTATCATTTGTATAAGGCTCCTTTTGCAGATCCCAAACTATCTCCCAGGGACCTAAGGCTGTAGCAGCTACCTCTGCCAAAACCCTCCCTCTGAAAGGGAATCCAGGTCCTTAGAGAGATGGGGTAAAAAAGTTTACACTTCTGCTACTCTTTCAGCTAGGGCCTTGAACTGTCAATTCCACATGATCCAGTATCAAGAATTTATGTTAGACCAGTTAACTAAAAAGCTGTCCTCGGATGAACCATTAGACAAAAAATCTGTTCAGGAAATGGTACATAACATTCAGCAGGTCAGTAATCATTCCTTAAAATGCGGCTATGATGGACTGGAGGCTTCCTTTAGATCAGCCATGACTGGCACAGTGATCAGAAGACATGCATGGTTAAAAGAGCAGGCCTTACCGGACCATGTCAAATCAAAGCTACTAGATGCTCCCATGGACAAGATCAATTTGTTTGGCTCTCCTGCACAACAGGTGCTGAAGAAGATGGAAGAGAAGGCAAAATCTGTCCAGACAGTGAAAGATTTCTTACAGGTCCAACCTCCAAGGTTTAGCAGGAATTGGCCGTCCAAGAATTGGTCCTTTCCAGACACCTCCAGAGCTCAGAGAGGCAGGAATAGGCGCTCAGGAGGCAGAGGTCAATCCAGAGGTGCCTACAGGGGACGCCAGTGGCAGGCTAACAACCAGCGAGGTACAGCCACAGATACAGCCACCACCACTACTACAGGACAATTACAGTGACGTGGCTCTGGCACCGCCTACCAGGGAACAACTAGAAGCACCCTTAGGTGGGAAGCTAGCCTTATTTTCAGTAAACTGGCATTACATCACAGGAGACAAGTGGATTTTGCAGACAATAGACCAAGGTTACAGGTTTCACTTCCATACTCTACCAAGGAAGAGAGGAATGCCAAACCTACCTCCAAATCAAAAGGCAGAAGCTCTAAAACAAATAACTCACTTACTAAGGATGAGAGCTGTAGAAAAGGTACCATCTATGGAGCAAGGACAGGGATTTTACTCCAGGCTCTTCCTGGTACCAAGAAAAGAAAACAAATGGAGACCTATTCTCGACCTGTCCGCTTTAAACACATTCCTCATTGTTCCAAAATTCAAAATGCTGACCCTACAGCAGCTTCTTCCCATGTTGGGCAAGGAGTCTTGGCTGGTAACTCTAGATCTCAAGGAGGCATACCTGCATGTCCCCATTCGACCAAATTGCAGAAGATACCTCAGATTTCTTGCAGGATCAGAGCATTATCAATTCTCAGCATTGCCCTTTGGCTTATCTACTGCGCCCAGAGTGTTCACGAAATGCCTGGCATCAGTAATTGCTCATTGCAGGCTTCAGGGAATCCAAATCTACCCTTACCTGGACGACTGCTTGTTACAAGCGGACAACAAAAACAAGCTAACAGAAGATTTGAAAAGGGTCATTTATCTACTGCAAGCCCTGGGATACACAGTCAATATAAAAAAGTCAAGGCTGATACCATCCTAAAGGATAACCTTTTTGGGTGCAGAGCTGGACACATCAAAACAAATGGCATTCCTAACAGTAGAAAAACAGGAGCAACTCCCTCTCTACTTCTTGGCATTAACAAAGCAGAACCAGCTAACAGCAAGAAAAGTCCTGCAAGCCTTGGGTTTCATGGCATCCTGCATAATATTGGTTCCACATGCCAGGCTGCATATGAGAAAGTTACAGTGGTACCTAAGGAATTTATGGTCTCAGCACAAGCACAGCCTAGAAACCCAAATTCCAATAATCCCATGCCTGAAACAAGAATTCCAATGGTGGGCTCAGGCCTGTCAATCAAACAAAGGACTGCCCTTCCACAGCACTCAACCAAGCCAGACCATCACAACGGATGCCTTAGACCTCGGTTGGGGGGCGCACATGCTGGACAAGTGCATACAAGGCTTATGGACTCAAGACCAGCTGCACCTACACATAAATCAAAAGGAAATGCTGGCAGTAAAACTGGCAATTCAGACATTCAGACCATTTCTCCGACAAGGTCAACTGTTGATAAGGACAGACAACACCACAGTTATGTGGTACATCAACAAACATGGAGGCACACATTCGTACCCTCTATGCCGGATGGCAATGGACCTCTGGAATGTGGCCCTGAGCTTCAACATTCAGTTACAAGCAATTTTTGTGCCAGGAAAAGAAAACATTCTAGCAGACATACTAAGCAGAACTACCACGGATGCCCACGAATGGATGCTGCATCCGGACATCTTCAAAACCATTACAAGAAAGTGGGGACTACCAGAAATAGACTTATTTGCATCCCCACGCAATCACCAACTGAAGAAATTCTGCACAAGGACGTACCACCCACTTGCTTGGAAAGTGGACTCCCTATCTTTCAGTTGGAAAAACCTGACAGCATATGCATTCCCACCACTTCCTTTGATGCACAAGGTGCTATTGAAAATCAAAGAGGACCGCCCAAGGATCATCCTGATAGCTCCAGACTGGCCAAGGCAACATTGGTACCCATTACTGAGGAGCATGTCTCGGGAACAAATATGGACTCTACCTCTAGTTCCCTTACTGTTAACACAGAACAACTACACCACCCTGCATTCAAACTTGAAAACACTGCAACTGTCTGCCTGGAACATTGCATAAGACCAAATAACCCAAATTTATCCCAAAGGGTTAAATACATTATCTTGGAGGCTCGCAGACCCTCAACAAGAAAAAATTATTCAGCAAAATGGAAAAGATATCACATTTGGAGTACTGCCTTTTAAGGGGGATTAGGGAGGCAGGCAATATTCCCAGACAGGATCTGTGTATCCTCACAACAATTGCCTTGTTAGTTTATCGTGAGCTACTGTTTTGTTAGCTTTGAACAGTAAATCTTGGGCACAGCTTGTGTCTTCACTGAAAGAAAAAAATAAGACAAATTATTTTTCTTACTCATGATTTTTGTTTGGGCCACTGTTGGATTAAAGGGTTGGGAAATGCCACAAAATGCATCCTAGAGTATCTCCAACACATATGGCTTCTGGGGGCATTGGATTAATTGAGTTATTTCCTAAATGGTTATTACTGTGCTGTATTGGTCAGGAAAGGTGTGCTGAAAGGATGCAAGGAAAACTAAAGCTGAAAAGCAACACAATGAATTTCTTTCCTTAGTCATAATTTCTGTTCATGCCATCACTGGGTGAAAAGGTTATGTAAAAAAAAAAAAAAAAACTTAGAAAGCACTTCAGAGCACATATAAAGTTATAGCTTCTTGAAAAAAGGTAAAATGTGAGCAATGGAAGAAAAAAGTAATGTGAAAGGCATGGGAAGACCAAGATGGGGAGAAGCAAAGGGGAGCACTTGAGAGTGTGCGCGCGTGTGTGTGTGTGTGTGTGTGTGTGTGTGTGTGTGTGTGTGTGTGTGTGTGTGTGTGTGTGTGTGTGTGTGTGTGTGTGTGTTTTGAGGAGGGGCAGTGCGTATCTTTGTTGCAACTAAATGCCAGTAACTGCGAATGTCCCTTTATAGTTGGTTGCCTAATTCTTATTTCCTGCATTCACATAGAGGATCAGCCTAATAGGTTACTGTATACTTTAATTCAGGCAATGACTTCTAAACGTCATGTTTCATTTGATTACAGGGTCAGTTACTCAGAGCTTTGCATGACTTCTAAACCTCTCAGCAGCTCTTACTTCAGCAAAGCACTATGATTTTTGGCCCCAGATTTCACCTTGCTCCTTCTAGATTTGCTGACTTCCTCAAAATGTCAGCTCTGGTCAGGAAGCCATACCTTATTAAATAAATAAACAAAGCCTATATGCATTTCCTATCATTTACTATTTAGGATATAGTGTAGAAATAACTTTTATTATAAAGAATAAGACAATGCTCCTCTTTCTGACTCAGTAGTGTTTTTTTAATGTTTGATGGTTAAGGGGTATGTTGAGTGCTGCATTCATAAGCTGAGGATGCATTGCATGTTTTCATAAAAGCTGCAGTTTACTACAAATCTGAGAAGCAATCAACCTGCATAAAGTGATGAGTAACATGATGTTTTTTAAGGGGAGGGAGCGATGTGGTACCAGTCATGTTATTTGTAGGTCAGTTATATACTGGTTTAAGTAGTACTCAAAATATATTCCTTCTCTTTCTATGCAAGTCCTTGTTTTGTGTCCCATGAAAGCCATGGTTGCATTTCCTCTCTCATTTTATTATTTCTTCCTCTACTACCTACGAGTGTTACCAGACATATACTTCGTCTGTCTCTGATGTGTACTTGTCATACTAGGCATCCAAGCTGCAATCTTTTTTTCTATACTGGCATTTTTCAAATGTCTTTTTTAGCCAATTAAAAAGAAATGATATACTTCCCTTTCCAAACACAAATGGATATTTGAGCACTGTGTCTGACATCAGTAATTTAAAAATTTCTGACAAAGGGTTCATACTAGCCCAAAGGCTTGAATAATTGCAAACCCTGTGTTGGTCCAGTAAAACGTATTACATTACGTCTTGTTTTTCAGTGTCTTTGTATTTTCTGTTGGAGGACCAACATGGTATTTTTTTTCTTAGACATGTACTGTGTAAGTTTTAGCGTATAGATTAATTTCTAAGTAGCAGCATTTTACCCACATCTAGGACACTGTGTACTATGCATTTTAATGAATAAAAAGATATACTAAGTTAAAAAAGAAGGTAAACATACTTGAAAGGTATTATGGTGAGGCCAGTGTAAAATATGTGGAGTTTAGGCATATCTTCCAGGAACAGGATTTATTTATTTATTATTTAACATTAAATGTTAAGTTGTCTATCTCGCCTTCATTCTTGCTGGATGGGTTCGGAGCCGAACCTCGGCTCCGACTTGGCCACTCTAAAAGCTCGAGAGCTAGTTCCACCAGCTCGAGGCTCCCCTATATCCCACAATGCTAGGCGGTAACTCCTCAGATCTCGTTTGCCGCTATAGCGATCGAGGTGCGTTTCAACTGGCTCGTCAGGTTAGTTTTAAAAAAACTAGTTAATTTCTTAGATAATTTCCCCTTTTAAGTTAGTTTTCTTCATAGTTTTATACAGTGAGTAGTTTCCCCATTCCTAGTCAAAATCCACCCTTTTTTCCTAAAACTCACTAGAGTTCTTCCCTTGGGCCTTAGGCCCAGTCCCTCCCTTCCTAGTAGTTGGAGTGACTGTGTTTATAGGGATTTAATTTTCTAAACTACCTTTAATTTAAATTTAATTTAAATTTAATTTCTAATAAGTGTAATCGGTGTGTGTGTGTGATTGTGTGTTACACTTTTTCTTCTTAGACATGTCTAAGGAATCAAAGGTCTCAGGCTTTAAGAAGTGTGACTCGTGCTGTCAGAAGATGTCTCTGACAGACGGTCACACTTCTTGTGTGTACTGCCTGGGACCTTTGCACCTGCAGGACTCATGTGCTGTTTGCCATGGCTTCAGCCCTAGAGTCCTGCAGGAGCATAAAAATAAGCTCATTCTAAGGGGCTTATTGAAGCCTGAGGGTCCCCCGACTCAGTCTTTGGGGAAACCCTCGAAGCCTACCAGACCATCGGCTCTGGTATCTGAGTCATCTTCTGGGGCTTCGAAGGCTGTTCGAACATCGGCTCCGGCCGGAGCCGATGATTCTCGAACTCTTATACCTACTATTTCCTCGGCTCCGGCCGGAGCTGAGGCAGACACTGGTGAGTCGGCTCCGATCAGATTGTCGGAACCGACCTCCAGAAAAAGGTCCCGGTCACCATCTATCGGCTCCATTCATTCGGCTCCAGCATCTCCACTGCTGTCTGAACGGAGCCATAGATCTCACTCCTCTAGGTCATCGAGGCTTTCTGATCATGACCTTCAGAGGGTAGTGAGTCGACTTCTTAAGTCCGAGGCACTGGCCCAGGTGCTTCAAAGCCCGACTCAACAGTCGATGGCTAATCCTATCACTCAGAATATTCCTCCTCCGACTCCTTTGAGTTCGGAGCCGGGGAGGCTCGGACCCGAGACTGTGGCTGCATCGAAACCGATACCGTTGTCTTCGGTACCGTCGTCTGCTCCGATTTCTTCCTTGGAGGAATCTCGGCGCCAGATTTCCCTCGTTGGCTCCGAGGGGGTGAGTGGCATCGGACCCTTGTCCGACCCCGCTCTCCCTCTCGGTGCTTCGGCGCTGGTGAGTTCGGCTCCGACATCGGCCTCGGAGCCATCACTGTCAGTGCCGGGGGAGGTTTTCAGCTTTTCGGAGCGGAGACCTCCGGCTCTGCCTGACAGGGGTGCCTTTAAGGTCATGAGGAGCATGTTAGAACCTTGTTCAACCCCACAGTCGGCTCCATCTGCCCCTCCCTCCACGGTGCCTCCGGTGATTTCTGCTCACTCCCTCATCCCGGATCGCAGAGAGCCAGCTCCTCAAGTATCCCCAGTGGGGATCTCCTCCTCTTCCGAGGCCTCTCCTGACCCAGCAGGAGAGCCTCCTAGGAAGAGGCAGTGCAAGAGGAAGCACATCGACTCCCCTGAGTCTGTCACCTCCGACACTGATTTAGAGGATTCTGAAGGTTCCCCTCGTTCCCCCTCTGAAGATGTCTCTTTTGCAGACATCCTCGAGATCTTAAAACAGAGGGGGAATTGGCCAGCCCTCAACCCTTAAGAGGATGAATCGGTGTATCTTGAGATGTTTGGCTCTTGCCCTTCCACCTCCTGGGTGTCCCCTCCCTTTGACCCACTTATGCAGGTGGTGGCAAAGAAGGCCTGGACGGCTCCTGACTCTGTGGACCCCACTCCCAGGAAACCTTCAAAGTTTATTACTGCCCCCAAGGACAAAGAATTTTTGACCAAAGGCGTATCTGTGGATGCTATGGTGGTGGCTGCAGCCACCAAGAAGGAGCTAGCAGATCCTTCAGTGCCTGTCCATCCTCCTAACAAGGAGTCTAGGACTATGGACAGGTACGGGAAGCGGATGTTATCGTCAGCGACCTTTTCTATGCACTCGCTGAACTACCTGTCTCATTTCACTCGTCTCCAGAGAGATTTGATCAAGGAAGCGAGTGAAATGTTAAAGGATCCAACAGCTGCGGGTGTTCAGTATAGAATGAACTCTCAGCTAGCTACCCTCAACTCAATAGTTAACTCCTCCATGCGCTTCCTTTTGTATGCGGCGGATGGAGCGAGTAGAGCGGCAGGTACAGGTGTGGCCTTACGTCGGCACGCCTGGATGCGGCTATGTAATTTTGCGGACCCTTTCAAGGCGTCCTTCACTAACTCCCCGTTTGATGGATCATCCCTCTTTGGTCCTCAAGTGAAGGAAACCCTGACTAGGTGCAAGACTGAAGGCAAGACTCTCTCTGCCGTGGGAGTCCGTTTTTCTACTCCTTCTAGACCTTACCCCAAATGCCAGAGGGGGGGAAAGATGTGGTTCCGCAAACAATCTCAAGGAGCCTTGCCTGACGCACTGAGATGGTTCCCCTCTAGAGGCAGAGGGGGGAACAATAATGGTAGACGCCGCCCTAGAGGCAGAGGGGGCCCGCAGAATCAGGGCAGTCGAGAAACCTTCTCCGACAAGCCCTTTCAGCATTCCTGAGGTGTTGCCCGACTGTCCACCTTCGGTGGCAGTCGGGGGAAGGCTATCTCTGTACCCGGAAGCCTGGCAATCCCTAACTCAAGACAAGTGGGTACAGTCTAGCATTTCCGAAGGCTATACAATCCCATTCTTTCGCATTCCAAAGCAATCAAAAAAATCTCTCCCAGACATTCCACCCAGTCAAAGGGAGCAAGCAGCGCTAGAAATATCAAAGCTGCTTGCAAAAAGAGCCATTCAACCAGTTCCAGCAGACCAAAAAGGGTCCGGAATTTACTCCAAATTCTTTTTGGTTCCAAAGAAAACAGGGGACTGGAGACCCATTTTGGATCTCAGCAACTTGAACAAGTCTGTCATGAAAACAAAATTTCGGATGGTCACGCTGCAGTCCATTCTACCCCTTTTGGGGCGGGACAACTGGATGTGCTCTATAGATCTCCAGGATGCGTACTACCACATCAAAATGAGCCGACGCTCCAGGAGATTCCTCCGCTTCAGGCTGGGAACCAGTCATTTCAATTCAGGGCCCTGCCCTTTGGACTCACTACAGCCCCCGAGTGTTTATCAAATGCATGGCAGTGGTCGCCTCATCTGAGACGCCAAGGATTCCAAGTGTTTCCGTATTTAGACGACTGGCTCCTTACAGCCCCCACCAAGCATCTTCTACTTCTTGCCAGAGACTATACCTTTCACACATGTCAAACATTAGGCATTTCAATAAATTACGAAAAGTCTGTCTTGTCGCCTTGTCGTGTTATTACCTTTATAGGCGCAAATCTAGACACAGTCAGCATGTCAGCCAGACTCACAGAGCAGAGAATAGCAGACATACACAGACAAGTCTCTCTGGTTTTACAAAGCAACAAAATCAAAGTCAGATTGGTCCTGGAGTTCTTAGGGATAATGGCAGCCGCTATCCCTCTTCTTCTTTTAGCCAGATTCCACATGAGAATCTTACAATGGATGCTCTTCACACAATGGTCGTACCAACAACTTCCAATGTCCCATTCCATTGTGATAACACAATTGTGCAGGAATCATCTTTCTTGGTGGATCTCATCCCCCCCACTCTTCCTAGGAAGACCCTTTGTTCCTCCCCCCCCGGTTGCTACACTGACAACGGACGCCTCCCTGATCGGGTGGGGGGGGGGGCATTACCATGGCAGGATGGTCCAGGGCATATGGCAACCTTTCGAACACCACTTGCACATAAATGTCCTAGAGATGAGAGCAGTGCTTCTAGCGTTGCAAGCCCTACAAGACTCTCTTCCCAAAGGAACTGTAGCAATTCAGACAGACAGTATGTCTGTGGTGTGGTACATCAACAAACAAGGCGGAACCAGATCCTACCCCCTATTTCGAGAGGCACTCAGACTGTGGCAATGGGCGATTTCTTCTCAGCGGTTTCTGTTAGCAACGCACATTCCCGGGAAGTCCAATGTCATTGCGGACAAATTGAGCAGAGCTATTCTCATGCCTCACGAGTGGTCTCTGAAGAATTCAGTGTTGGACAAGGTTTTTCAAAAGTGGGGCCGTAATTGCTGTGACCTTTTCGCTACACCCCAAAACAGCAAGTGCGACGATTATTTCACCCTCTTTCCCCAACCAGGCCATCCCAGCAGAGACGCTCTAGTCCACAATTGGCCCTGGGGACTTCTGTATGCCTTTCCTCCCTTTCCACTGATATCTCAACTAATACAGAAAGCCATCGCTCAGGAAGCCTCCATGATCCTCATTGCCCCTTACTGGCCTCGACAGGTTTGGTTCCCATTTCTTCACAGTTATCTGTTGGAGCAACCCTGGCATCTGGACTCAGTTCCAGACCTCTTGACCCATCAGTGGGGTCAGTTGCACTGCTCCCTCCCTTCTCTGAACCTCACAGCATGGTTTCTCCAATTCCAACTCTAGCCAGGCTTCCTCTAATATCTCACTCAGTTCGAGATATTTTAATAGCCTCTCATAAATCTTCCACTCGGAGGATTTATCTTAGTAAGTGGAAACGTTTTTCCTTTTGGGCGCACTCAAGGGATATAGATCCTTTCACTGCTTCCATTCAATCAGTTTTAGATTTTCTAGCCGAACTTTTCCACTCAGGTTCGTCTCCTTCTACAATCAGGGTTCAATTGGCAGCTATATCTAATTTTCATGTTGGAGTATCAGAGTCCTCCATTATGTTTCACAAACTCTGCAAAGCCTTTTTAAAGGGAGTTTTTCTCCTCAAACCACCTATCAGGGATCCTCCTCCACTATGGGATCTCAACTTGGTTCTGACGTCCTTGATTCTCCCCCCTTTGAACCTGCGGCTTCATGCTCAGTGAAATTGCTATCCTGGAAAACACTCTTTTTAGTAGCTATTACTTCAGCCAGAAGAGTCTCTGAAATTCATGTTCTGTGTACTCGATCCCCTTATCTTTTATTTCATAAGGATAGGGTGTCCTTACGTACCAACCCCTCCTTTTTGCCTAAGGTAGCTTCATCGGCAAATTTGAATCAAACCATTGATCTTCCTGTGTTCTTTCCTAACTATTCGAACAGATCGGAACAAAAATTACATTGGTTAGACATTCATCGCCAACTTAGGTACTATTTAGACAGGACCAAACAATTTAGGAAGTCTGATCAACTGTTTGTTTCCTATGCAGAAGGCAAAATGGGCCTTCCAGTTTCTAAGGTATCTCTTTCTAGATGGCTTACTTCATTGATTACCTTTGTGTATGAGATCAGACATCAACAGTTGCCAACCAAACCTAGAGCTCATTCAACTAGAGCTTTAGCTACATCTATAGCTTTCCAAGACAGACTGCCTATTGATTCGATTTGTGCAGCAGCTACTTGGCCTTCTCCCCATACCTTCATTTCCCATTATAAGTTGGACTTAGTCTCTAGAGACCGAGCCAACTTTGGTTCCACTGTACTCAAGAGTCTGTTCCGATAGGCCACCCAGGACAAGGTTCTAGGGATGCGGTCCCATCCAGCAAGAATGAAGGCGAGATAGACAACTTAACATTTAGAAGTTATGTACTTACCATAACGTTCCATGTTAGTTGTCTTCTTCTCGCCTTCTTTCTTGCGTCCCACCCTCCTTCCCCCTAGCCTGGACAGACCTAGAGGAGTTTGTTTTGTGACCTTTATCCTTTCCACCACCTCTATATAAGTATATATATATTTTTTTATATATATATATGTTTCCTCAGTCAGGTTTAGGACACCTTTTAGTCAGCCTATAGAGGTGGGTTATCCCATTTTCTTCCATATTGTGGGACTTTCCTAGCTGGGCCAAGCTTACCAACGAGATCTGAGGAGTTACCGCCTAGCATTGTGAGATGTAGGGGAGCCTCGAGCCGGTGGAACTAGCTCTCGAGCTTTTAGAGTGGCCGAGTCAGAGTCGAGGTTCGGCTCCGAACCCATCCAGCAAGAAAAAAGGCGAGAAGAAGACAACTAACATGGAACGTTATGGTAGGTACATAACTTCTAATTTACAAGGAAAGTCCAACTGGGACAGAGCCCATTTTCAGCATAGGTCCAGATGCATGTCTTAGGAATGTGGTAAGAAACCCATGCCAATATAGGGAGGACATGCAGACTCCACACAGAAGGCACGCTAGCCAAGAATTGAACCAAAGGACCTCTTGCTTTGAGGTGACAATACTAACCACTGTACCACTGGGTTAACGCCACATGTGTGGAGTTTTCGTATTCTTACCTTTGACTGCACATTCCTAATAAATTTACTGAAATCCAATGGTGGGGAGAAACCGCTACTTTTTAATTGAAAGATAGCTTATGGGATACAACATATGTGAATGAGAGAAAGAATTGTGCCTCTGGGTGGTGATTATGTTTCTTCCCAAAACTCACTAGTTAAGAAGGGCCCATGGGGCCATTCCACTTAGTTAACAAATTACAAATAAAGTGATCTGTGTTTGATATGCTACTAGCTATCCAATTTGGTAATAGAATATTATTACATAATTCCAATCTTTAAAAATATAGCTGATCTTAGAACAATATAAGACTGTGCTTATGCGCAGCATGGGAGCTTAGTATACATATTAGAAATTTCTGGTTATATCTCAGCTACAAAACCAATGGCTCGGTTCTTTCACATTTTACATTTATTGTGTCTTGTAAGAAAAAAATAGGAGTTTCTCCTTGCTGTAGGATTTCAGTGAATTT